>NC_092214.1:5369103-5374560 GCF_043381705.1 Parasteatoda tepidariorum
CCCCTCGCAATGTGAGGGAATTGCAGGACCAGTTGGTGAGCGCTTGGTACCAGATACCTCAGACTACCTATCAGCACCTTGTGGAATCAATGCCACGGCGGGTGCTAGCAGTTTTGAGGGCTAAAGGTGGTCCTACATGTTATTAGCAGGGTGGACATAATGTAATGGCTCTTCGGTGTATATATATATATATATATATATATATATATTCTATTTTTCACACAATTAAAACTTTCAATGTTTCTAAGGTAAAAAACTCCTTTAGAGTTTCGATGATAAAAAATATAAAATTTAATGTACTTTTACGCATTTACATCTAGTGCATTTTTGAAGTGGTGTTCGTGAAATTTCTGTATGAATGATAGTGCATATTGGAGAGATGATAAACAGTTAAAACTCCATATACTCTGCTTCATCTCGATATTTTCATGTATGAAAAAAATAGGTAAATCGCTCTTGAGCAAATATGAAATCTTAAGGAAAGTTAAATGATTGCAGTGCGTGCATAGTCAGTTAGTACACGCATACCGGTTCTTAAAATTGAAATATTTGTAAATATATGGAATTTCAGGGTACGTGAAATTACTGTATGAGTGATAGCGCACAGTAGAAAGTTGCAGAACAATTAAAATGTCATATACTCTGCTTTACCTCGATATAAATCTCCAATACCCATTTCTTTAAAATAATAGAAGAAATTAAAATAATTTTAAATATAGATTTCTCTTACCTATTTTATACAGAAAACGAAATTTTCTGAAGTTTTATTATTTTGCCACAATAAAGAGTAAAATATCTTCCAAACCTGTAAAGAAATTTACATATGCAATTAAAATTTTAAGAGAAAAAAAATAAATGTTTCGAACAATGCAGACGTAAATAAACAGCAAAAGTAAAAGAGCACGAATAAATTTTATAATTTGGCAAAAAAGAATAAGAATGAATATGAACAATCAAAACGAAACATTAAGAATTAGAAATGTGATTTAAAACTAAGCTGATCACGCTATTGCGTGTATAGCTTAAGTTTTAGAATAATTAATTTGTAATATATTTCAGAGTATCATGAAAAGCAAATTACAAAGAGAAAATTAAAAAAAATATTCGTATAAATTTGTAAAAAAAATATTCAGAAATAAATATTCATTAAAGTACATTTCTAATTAAAATTCTTTATGACGCATTTCATTCGCCAAATTTTCAGAAGCTGTATCATTATTCAGCAATATTTGAAATGCATATGTAAAACATTAAAAATAAACAAATTTTCAGACTCCAAATAATTATTTAAACAAATTGCATTTAACTTCTTACGTACTATTGCTTACGATTTTTTTATAATATTACTCTTGCTTATCTTAAAATTCTATACTATCTATTACTATCTAAAAATTCTATACTATCTATTACTATCTAAAAATTTCTTGCTTATGTTATTGCGCTTAATCTATGATTCATAATAAAAAATTAAGTTAATTATAGAAGCAAACAATGTTGTATTTTTTCAATGGAACTAATAAGTAAAAGCATAATTAAGTCGAGGATTATTTTTAACCGAAAAGGTATTTGCACATATGCTTTTAATTTCTAAATATAGAATTACTCAACTATTTAAAACTTGCTATTAAATTAAAAACTTTAAAATAAACGCCATTTGCTTTAGTTTATTAAAAATAAATGACAGAAATGTCTTTCCCAGATATTTTCCTTTCAATATTCAATTATAAATCTCAAAATAATGTTATACAAAATAAAGATTACTATTAGCAATTGGTTTCTTCAACAAATAATTTCTGATTTAAAAAACCCACATACCAAAAAACACTAAATTAATAAGTTAAAGTAAAGAATTATTACAGTAATTACAGGAATTTCGGCAATAATATTTTTCATTTATTTCTTTTTTTTAAGTATGACTGAAACAGAAAATTGAATGGAGTTGCGAATGTGAAGCAATCAATCTTCTCATTAATTAATTTACGAAGGAAGCTTAACAAATTATTTTTTTTCTTCCAAATTTAAAGAAGATAAATGCAACCTTTTTAGAATAAAGTGCCTGAAATTAGTTTGGAAAAGCATAGATAAATAAAAACTAGTGTTATTCAATAATAATGAATATATTAGGCTAGCTTTAATTCAAAATGTCGCAAATCGTTATTCTTAAATTATGTTTAATATTTTTTTTGCTAATTACTTTAAACCATATAAAAAGTATAATTTATTTCTGGAAGATCAAATATTAATATAGTTTATAATATTTGTTTTCATTGAATTTAAGTATGTTTAGTAAATTTTTATTTAATAATTTATAATTATGACATTTAATTAAACGCTATTTTTAAATTAAATAATATACCTGTTTGGAAACGTGAATAAGTATTGAACCAAACGTTTAATGATTATCTCGAGCTAGCTTTGTGCAATGTTTATAAAGTTTTAAATTTAACCGTTTGTCTTCTTAATTTGCGCCATAGTACTGTACAATAAATATGGAGAACTTGTACTATACTAGGCCGGGATAGCCTGGTCAGTGGGGTGCCGGGCCCATGTCCAAGAGTTCGTGGGTTCGGTCCCTGCTGGTCGAAGACTCCCCGTGTATTAAATGGTGACTGATGCACGTTAAATCTGTCGAGTCTCAAAGTCCTCCATGTTCCCATAACAAATCAATACCTCTGGGGGTACCGATCCAGAAGTTTCCTTGTCTTCCGGATTGGTTCAAAATTACAAGGCTACGGCGTTGAACATTTGTAGTCGTAAACCCAAAAATTGGGTCAACTGTTCAACGGCGGTCATAAAATAAAATAAAACTTGTACTATAACATAGTTTAGCTTTAGAAAGTGCAGGGCCTTATGAATTGATGCTCTCCTACACTACTAGTTGCTTATATTTTGAAATCAATCTGCTTTACTCTCAGAAATAAAACTCTCACTTTTGACGGCTCAGTAATTCTTGAGCTGTATTTCGTTAATTTTGAGAATCTTTTCCACACGAAAATCATGTGATTTGTGACGGAACGTGAACTCTCAAATATATGATAAAAATGTGTCCTCAACTTGAAACCTCATCATAGTGCATTGCGGCTATTGTTAACTAGAATGACGAAACTAGGATGAAGACCAGTTAACCGAACTCATAGTGACAAAATAAAATAACCTCTGTCCTGTATGGTTATAATAGAGCTCTGTCCTGCATGGCCATTGTAGAGGTGGCCTCGTACCAAGAAGATCCCCCTCTGGGCGTGGTTCTAATTTATCTCTCTGTGCTATCTGTCTTTCTTGTGTTGTTGGTGCGACATTGATTTGTGTATATGGTCCACACAATAAAGTGATTTTTAGAAAAGTTGGACATGTTTAGCACCGCGATGTTCCTTTTTTTTTTTTGGAAAAAAATAGATTGACGAAATATTTCGTTAATTTTGACGACAATTTGCTCCTAGCATATACTAGGAAACGATTTCGTCCGAAACGAAAAAAGTTTCGAGACATTTGGGTATCCATTTCTACAGTGTAGTTCAGTTAAAAAAAACTTTCTGAGGCTTTTTCACAATATTTATTATATCGTTGAATAATACGTATGTGGTGAAAATAGCTTATTATTTCATTGTTAAATCTGCATGGTATTGCTATTTTGTTACCGATTAAAAAATTACGGATTTTATTACCGATTCAACAATCAGTAATGTTTATTCAGAGATTGATGCAGGAGTAGCAAGCAAGTCCTATGAAATTTTCAGTGTCAGTTGCAAAACAAATTATTTATATAATGAGTTCTTATTGGCCATTCACAAATATTGCATCCTAATGATACTTGTAAGAAGGAATAAAAGGAAAAGTCTTCCCTTTAAGTATTAAACCAAGTAAGCGTCCATTAATAAAGTGACACATCGTAAATGCCAAATAGACTTCGTTAGCTATAAATTTTCCTTCGTAAACGAGAAACAGATATGAGCTCAGTTAATTGGTATTAACGATATTGCAAATAACTTTTTCCGCTGGGTAATCTATCTTATTAGAAATCTGTCAGCAATCTTAGCAATTTCATAAATCAATCGCCTTGTTAATTGAATAAGAATTGCTCGAGTAGTATTTTTCAGAATACAGCAATAAATCGTAAATTGTTTTTCGTTGTTTAATTTCATAACATTTCTTTCTTTTTTAAATGGTACTTTTGTTAAAATCAGAACATTGTACATAAAAATATCAGAAGAGTTTTAAGTGAACTTTTGTAATTATTATTTTATTACATTTTTCGATCTATTGTTTGAATAATGTCCCGGCATCTATACTAGGAACAGGCAAAGTTGACTAAGCCTTTCATCCCTTCAGTGGCTCAATAAAATGAGTTCTTGGGACTATATGCTTGGGAACTAAGCACTTGTGGTTCCACGTTCAGGTGACCACTCTAGCGGAACTGCTGCTAATTGATTCCAATGTCAAGGGAACTAGAACGGGCACAGTAGGCATTGGCCCTCCTTGGACTGTTGATCCACTGAATTATGTTCGGTTCATTTGAATGATATTCCTCACTGTCGTTTCAGAATGCTTCCATGATGCTATTTTTTAACTTTAACTTAACAAAAAATTTTTTAAGCATATTTTGCAAAATTTATGTACGAAATGTATAATTAAAGAAATAAAGTAAAATGTTTTAAAGTATGCTTACTAGAAGTTAAATAAACAATGGAAAATCGAAATTCGAAATCGAAAATCGAAAAAATACATATTAAAATTTTAGAAAATTACATTGAATTTAATTAGTTTTTAAAATAATACAAAAACTACTTTAGAAATAGATCTTTTATTCTCTTTAAAAAAATTTCAGTAAAAGTTGCACTTGCTAATATAAATCGCTTCCAACGCAAGATGATAAATGAAAACCTTTACGAAAACCATTTGAATCCTTAACTTTGGTTATGAAAATATTTGAAATTGAGAATAATTTCAACCATATCTTAAGAGCCGTGGTGGCTAAAGGGATAGAGCATTCGCCTTCCAAAGAGGTAAGCCGATTTCGAGTCCTAACGATGGCTGGCTGATACGAATTCCGCAAATGGCTCGTCCCGACCACTGTGCTGACGAAAAATATCCCCAGTGGTAGACGGTAGAGTCCCCTTGCCGTCATATTAAGCGTGGGAGTTTTAGTGGTTTGCCTCTCCATGTAACGCAAATGCGGGTTAGAACATGAAAAAAAGTTCCCCACCAAGGCAAACATTCTCCTAATACTTGATTTAGGAGTTCTTGTGTCTTCTAGATTGGGCTCAAAATTAGAAAGCTACGGAGTTGAACATTATTTGTCGTAAACTTAATATTGGATAAGCTGTTCATCTACGGTTATAAAACAATGATTAAATGCAACAATAACTGTAATGTCTTACAATATCTTGAAATCACTTTAGAGAAAAATTGGTAGCTTCGAGCTTATTTCACTACTATTGCAGTAAACGTGACACTAAAGCA
>NC_092214.1:5374840-5382708 GCF_043381705.1 Parasteatoda tepidariorum
TTTTTTTTTTTTGACTTACAAAAGAATTCTGTGTATATATATATATATATATATTCTTTATTTCAAAGGGGTTTTCTTTTTTTATTTAACAGTCCTTACGTGAATCTCGAACGTGACTTAGAATATAGGAATAAAATTCATTTAATATTAACGTTGTCTCACGGAAAAAAATATTATTTAAATTATGTATTTCTACCTTATTTTTGCTCTTTTTTTTGGAAAATATATTGCATGCATCAGATCATTTTAAAATACTGAATTATTCATCTTACATATTTCAAGCTTATCCATTCTTGTTTGCTTTAAGTACTGCCAACGTAAAAAGTTTATTTCGATAAAAAAGATATTGCACTTTATAATTTCAGAAAAAAATAGTGCCTGCTTAAGAAGGATTATTTTTCACTCTATCCTTAAAGTTTACAGATAAACAAAAATTAGTTTACTAAATTGATTATTAAAATATAAAGCCATTACTTTATTTAAATGCTGTTCGTGTACTTAAAAATTATGTTCAGCTAATTTTTAATGTATATTTTTATTCAGATAGACTAAATTAGACAGACTGACACTGTGTTAACAAAAAAAATAAGAAGCACTTTTTGATTAATACTATCAGAATTAGACGTTGGAATTTTTCTACATGTCTCTGACTAATTAATACACTTTGACTTTTTATTTAAAGGTACATCTTTAATAATATATTTAATTATTATATTCAAATAATTTTATTTCGCAAGATTTTTTTTCATTTCTTTTTAAATTCTTCATATATGTATTAAATTTAGGTTCTGATTACTTTTATATTATTTCAAAGAAGAAATTACTGTTTTACTAAAGGTTAAAATCAATAAAATTCAGATCAATGTAATGTTAAAGAATCATTCATATTATTGTATGCAGAATTGTTTCTAAACACGCGGTACTACTGGGCTTACTCAACACTCTTAAAAATAAAATTCCAACTTTTGACGATTCAGCAATCTTTGATCTGTATTTTGTTAATTTTTAAAATCATTTTATCACTAAATCACATGATTTGTGAAGAAATGTGGACTCTCAAATCTTTGACGAAAATGTTTCTTCAACTTGAAACCTCATCGCAGTTATTCTGGGAGATATAGATAGACGAAACTAGGACGAAAACTAGACGATCGAAAATAAAGTGACGAAATAAACCTACCGGCATGTATAGTGTTCTAGGTGTTGGCCTCTTACCAGGATGATCCCGAGTTCGAATACCATTTCGAGCATGGATATAATTTATATCTCTTTTCTTTCTATCTTTCTCGTGCTGTTGAGGTGACATTAATCCATCCATATAGTGTTCACAATAAAGTGAATAAATAGTAATATTTCCTTAATTTTTACGAAATTCGTTTCCTCAAAGAAGCGACGATAACTATTTCATCACTTTTTCGAAACTTTTGATCGGAGCATATACCAGAAAATGGCTTCGTCAAAAACGAAAAAAGTTTCGTGATAATTGATTTTCCATTTTTACAGTGAAGACCAGCTCGTTTGTGCACAATACTTGCACTAGTACTTGATATTAAAACTAAAACTTATCGCTCTTTGTCTGTAAATATTGTAGCCGAATTTAAATGATAATTAAAATTAATTGGTTCTGTTGCTACTTCAATGAAGGTTTATCTATCTACATGTAAGAAACACATATGTAAAATTATATAATAAAGAAAGAGACAAACGAAGCGATCATTTAAATCACATAAATAATCTAGCAAAATTTTGAAAATCTCAAAACACGCAATGCTTTTAAGGATTGAAAATACAAACCTGAAATTATTAATATAAATAAATAATCTGTAGTGCTTCAAAATAAAGAAATGGAATGAAACTATGAAATATATGCAATAATTTGTGGTAAAGGAAACAGTATTACGTAAGATTATGAAATCTAAAATGTGATCTTTCGAATTATAATATAAAATACATTTCACTTATTTCTAGAAAAATATCATTTCTAGATTATGTTTAAAAAACACAAGTTGAAATGTTTTCAATATCTGAATCAAAAGATGGGCACTCGGATCTAATTATAAATAGGAAATATCTTAAAGAGCCTATCTAGGCACTTAAGTTTTTATATTATCATTAAAATTTATGGTTCTTCTATCTGTTCCAAATCCATGTTTTTGAGGGGTATCAATAGCATTTTTCATCTCCCTACTTCAGATTACAATTAAGCCTGCTGCCTTAAGCTGCTACCTGTAAATTAACACTGAAAGTATTTTCTTTTTAGCTATAAGTTTCATTTTATAAGCCGTTGACTGGTTAATATGTGTTCTAGTTCAGAAACGTAAAACGAAAATAAATTTACTCAACTTAGGTTGTGTTAGGTGTGACGTCAATAATATTGGCTATAAATATGAAAGGGGGAAGCTTCAATTAATAATCACAGATTTAATAAACAAGAAATTAGTAAATATTTAAAAAGTAACTAATTCCAATGAAATAGTTTTATCTTCCAAGGTCAGCATTGTGATAGGCGCATTAGTTAACTGAAGAAAACTGACAGTCATACTGGAAGCACCTGTCTGCAAACGTTGCATATAATGCTTCACGGATAAGTTACTCCATTTTTCCTATTGAATTCACAGCAAAGTAAAGTTTTGATCGTGTTTTATCTTTAGACTATGTAACTGACATTTCTCTGTGTGACTATAATTAGTGATCCTATTGCATATAAGGTAAGTATGTTTGACAGTAAAAACCAACAAAAAATATGGTTGCTACTAAAGGCAAAACAGTACAACCTTTGATACATATAGATTTAAAATAGCTGAAAGCTTTGTTTACTTAGGTTCTGCCATTAACTCTGATATCAACGTAGAAATGGAAGTTAAAAAACGAATACTACCCATAAATGGATGTCTAAATGGTCGTCTTATATCCTTTCTAAATCAACATGCATAAAAAGAGATACGAAACTAATTCCGCAAAAAAAAAAAATATTATGCACCTATATACCTTCCACAACTATGACTCTACCACAAAAAATAACATTATCTTCTGAGAGAAATAATTTTGACGGAAGCAAAGAAGGCAATTAAAAAAAAGACCAAATACTGAAATTTTTAAAATTTATAAAGGCAATGTTATAATAAATTTAAAAAGTTGAACAAAGTGAGATTTTCAGATCATAAGACTTAATAATTTTGAAGCATATATCAATTGGTAGTTGAAATGGAGGATGTCGAAAATTTCGATGGCCTGTTTCAAATCCTTTACGGATAAGGATCAGATGGCGAAGCATCGAAAAAAGTTCTGGAGAATACTGAGCTTTTGTGTCAATGACGATGGCAGTTTCTGTATCTGGGGTAAATTATTGCTTTTCAGATTTTATGTCAGTTTGAATTCAATTGTTTTTTGTTGCGTTGTTGATCAAGGTGGTACCATATTTGAAAAAAAAAAGTTATCTTAAAATCGTCCCCCTTTCAGCAAATGACTAACCACATTTATTTACGCTTCATCGAAGTCTTTATTTCCATAGCGAATATTTGTAGTTGTCACCCACGTTTCATATCATTTGGTTCATAAAATGACCCGAATTGAGCAAAAATATAAATGCAGTAAATCTGAGTTCATTTTATAATTACTCACATTGAACAATATACATTTCTAACAATATTCATATTATAATATACAGATACATGGCTAACCACATTCATTCACGCTTCATCGATGGCTTTATTTCTATAGCTCAACCTATGGGTAATTTTTTGAAATAATTATTTGTCACATAAGTTTCTTATCATTTGGTTCATTCAATGACCCAAATTGAGCAAAATCATAAATGCAGGAAATCCGAGTCCTAGTTATAATTATGAACATGGAGCAATATATAATTAAAATCATGCTTAAATCTAACTATATAAAATTATTATTTTTTTTTTACTTAAATAAGAAAATAAAAATATTACTGTCTAATAGATAAAACCATTAAGTTCAGTGACTTCCCGCTTTTAACGTAATTATTCCGCATAACTTTATTTGAAATATTTTTAAGTTAAGGCGAGATTTATTAATTTCGAATTCAAGGATATGTTAAAAACATTTCTTGAATTTTTAAATAAATTCCATTTAAAATAAAAGCTAATCTCTCGATCTAAAAGAACGAAACAAACGTAATAAATATCACGCGTTTCTCAAAATAATTTATTTTTAACAATCAAAATTGAAGTTCCATTTTTATTTTCAGAGTCAATTTTCATAATTCCATTTTAAAATTAAAGCATTACAAATAGATGAAAAGAGTATTTTGTCACATGATCAGCCTTTCTTTCAAATTAGGTACTTAAAATAGAGTGAGTTCTCACCTAAGAGGATTAAGTAAATGAGCCATTGTTCAGGTTTCGCTGAATTGTAAAAGACTTGAAGATTATGTGCAACTTTTAAAAGATCTTCAATGTTTACTCTTATAAGAATCCAATTCTTTTCATCGATACTTACGTCTCTATAAGAGCTCTACTGAGACTAGGAGAAAATAGTATAAGAAGATAAAAGGAAACCGCGTAGATCAAATAAAATCGCTTGACTGTAAATTTATTGGATTTGCCGGTTTATGACCAAATAAATCAAACAAATAGAAGTAAGTTCAATAAAAGAATGTCATAGAACTTGTATTACGAAGCAATTTGTCTTCAGAGAAAGAACTCATAGTATGTCATGCAAAATTTTGACATATGATCGAGAATTTATTTTTATTCTTTGTTTTCATATAGTTACACCCACATTGTTGACAATTTTGGAGCCTGGTGAATTATATTATTGTTCAAATTTTTGTCAAGTGCACTATGTTGCTAAGTAAAATGTTATTATTGTTCTTCCTAAATAAAAATACATGTTTTTTTTTCAAACATAAAATAAAACTTGGTTTAATATAAAACTTTATTAGTGTTGCATTAAATTTGCAGATTATTACACTGTTAGAATTTCCAGTGCAAAACGGTAGGCAATATTACTGTAGATTCAGTGTAGATAATTCTGAAATTACGGTAAAATAACCGGCAGCAGTCTGTCCATCTAAGTAACCGTGAAGTTTACGGTAAACAGCGTTTTTTACCTTTAAAGTTTTAAAACTGTTTACAAATAGCACGGCTTAAACACCATGAATACAAAACTATACGGTTTTTAACCATCGACAACTAGCATAAAAATACTTTTTTGTGCTAAGCAGCTTTATGGTGCTGCCATCTGTGTGTGAATGAGATTATCGTATTCTAAAAGTTCACAAATTGGGGAGAGCAGGATGTTGGAAACTCTTCACGTATTAAAGGCTATGGAAGAAATATCGTTATGTCAACCCTGGGACTTGAACCCTCATTCATAAGATTAACAGATTCAGCTGTAATACGTACCCAGCTTCAAGGAACTAAGTGGCTTCATCATTTAAGCTCAGTAGATGCGATGAAATCGTAGTT
Organism: Parasteatoda tepidariorum; assembly: GCF_043381705.1. Taxonomy (NCBI): domain Eukaryota; kingdom Metazoa; phylum Arthropoda; class Arachnida; order Araneae; family Theridiidae; genus Parasteatoda; species Parasteatoda tepidariorum. The sequence goes on from NC_092214.1 coordinate 5,380,282, forward strand.
GTTTAATCGTATTGGGTGAAAGCAGCTAATAAACAGTTTTTCTCGCGGTTAACAGTTTGAAAATCATCGTATTTATGGTAACTTGACTGTTTATGCTTTAATATGGCTAAACAACAGTTAAATAAATCATTATTTAACCATTTTTTCTGAGAAATGACTAACACTGTTTGGTTCAAAGCACCTATATCATGGTTTAATGTTTAAAAAAAAAATTCTAAGAGTGTATTTAATAAACTCTTAGTTTAACAGAGCTAAACAACGGAAACAGAGAACAAATAATGCCCCATAATTGAACATGATACAGTTTTGGTTCTATAGTAAAGAACCTTCATTATACTATTGAAGTCGAATGTGTTTTTTTATTTTAGAAACGAAATCACAGTACGTGTGTTTATATATTACATGTTTTTTTGTCTTATTTATTTGTTACATATAAAGACCTTATTTGAAAGATAGGACAACTCCACATAACTAAAAAAATGTAGTTGATCTTACTTTCATGTTTATGCAAGTAGTTTCTATTTTATTTCAAAGTAGAATCATTAATAAAATTAAAAAGAAATCATTGATTTGCGCTACCAAATAAAGGGTGCCACAAATGAGACACTTATTAGACTTAAAGTCTCAATATCACGTAATGAACAAATGTGAAGTTTAATAATGCAATTTCATCATAATTTAAATAATGCGTAAATTATATCCAATTTTATCTCCAATTTGACTTGTAAGTTGTGTAATTTTTTTATCTTCTCTGAAAAATCACTTTTCATTTACTTTAAAATATAATTTCCTAATATACTTTAAATTGGTTCTTTTTATCGATTTCTTTCTTTTCTTTTTATTTCTCTTCAATCAATTTAGTTATAACAATCTCACCACCAAGATTCCACGCCACCGTAGTAGATGGGAGTATGTATCCTGATTCGTTAAACACAAAATTAAAATAATTTCTTAACGACATTATTAACGCGATTTTATCGTTATTTTTCATTGTTGATGTTAAAAGGATCAATTTTTTAAAAATTTCTACGGCCTACCGCATCTTAAAGTTCTCATCATGAAACAAACACAAACTCTACCGAGTTAGTGCGCGATATTTTTTTGAAATTATCAACATTAATAAAGCGCAAAAATTCCTTAATTTAAAGCTCAAGAGATGAAGGAAGGCAAAAAGAAAAAAAAATAGTCATAACTATAGCACGTATAGTTTTCTCACTTTTCTTCATTATTTTGCTCTCTCTGCTGAACATTTACTTTGTAAAAATATTATTGTAAAGAAAATATTCTCTGTATGTCAGATTTTAGTTTCCTCTCATATTTTGGATGGTTATATTCACCAAAAATACATCAAAAATTAAAAAAAAAAAAACATTTTCAATGTCATTTTAAATTCAATCTTTTAATATTTTTCTAAAATAAATTTTCAAACTAAAAAGGAAAAGTTGTATTTGGTTTTAGTTTCAAGGAGCCACACAGTTTTCATAGACGTGTAATAAATTGAAGTGTTTATTATTATAAAAACGATATTCAATGAGAAAGGGAAGGAAATATTTCCGAGTTCTTGAAGTAAAAAAGTAATAATTTAGGTATAATATTCTTCTGAATTCCGAAAATAATTTTTAAATGGAAATGATAGCCAAAATGATCAACTACCCACTGCAATCAATCCCAAATTTGCTACAATTTTGTTTTTTTTATTTTTGGCTTTAAAAAGTCGCTCACCTATAATAAGATTATGCTAGCACTGTCTTGAACAACAATAAAATTACTGTTTAAGGGGATGATGAACCTTTAAAAGACTTTTATTTTTACCTCTGATGATAGAAATCTATCTTTTTACTTTGTCAACAGTACTCATACAAGGTAGCAATTGTTCTTAATATAGAAAAATTACATCAGAGAATTAAGGAAACATTATAATTAAAAAACAATTTTAATTACACCTAATTAAAATACCTCTTACATTGTAAAATATTAAGAATGATTTAATTTTTTTAAAAAAAAAACTTGTCTATGAATGAATTTTTTTGTAAAAAATGCACAGTTGGATGGATAAAGTATTTAAACATTTAAATTCCTATAAAAAAAACTGTATTTATTAAAAAAAGGAAAAAAAGCATGTTTATGAAACTGAAAATCTTAAGAACACTTCACATACCGCTTGATTCTAGACCTGATATTTGACCAAAAATTTTAAAAATATAAATTATATAAAAGTGACTACTTTAAATACAATTTTTGATAACAATCTAATCATTAAGCAACTGCTACAATTAAAGTTTCACTCAGTTATATTTTTATGAAACTCAACCTAACTTCTATACGTATAGATGATAGAAACCTTAATAGAAAGCTTGCATATATACAAAAATAAAAAAAAATAATCTCAATAATATTATTGGCTTGAAAATATATATATATATATAT
>NC_092214.1:5383683-5388535 GCF_043381705.1 Parasteatoda tepidariorum
CTTTCTACAGTGGATAAAAAGAATTAATTTAAGCAATTTATGGTCCATCTAACATAAAGGCTTAAGTTGAGTTACTTACTATTAACTTAAAATGACTGTTTTTTAAACTTCTAAGGTAATATGTCATTTTCCTGGCATTCAAGATTTGTTGAATTTCTATTTTTTTTTCTCGAGCAAATGTCAATAAACTATACTGCTGTCTATAAGATAATAATAAGTGTAGATAAAGAAGTATACAAAAAAAATTTTAGATTATTTTGAAGACTTTAAATTTGAAGAAATTATTTGGTCCGAATTGTCATGTTTTGTGAGAATCATCCATATATGTATAATAATAATTTAACAAACTGTTGTATATACAGAAAAAGTGAAAAATTGTCTGATAGACAGGGACAAAAAAATTTTATCACAATTACCGTTCTATAAGTGCGCATTTGTGCCCTATTTTAAAACTATCGTAATATTAAGCAATTATTAATTAGTTCATTTAGGGTCAATCATTAGAACCATTAAGATAGGCACTTAGTACGTGAAAGCCAATCATTAAAACAAGAGTTATTTATTGGAGTATAATTGTTGGCTTCCTTTACTCTTCTATTAGGGATCACAAAATCCAAACTCATTGATTATTTAACAAACTGTTTGTATACAGAAAAAGTGAAAAAATTTCTGATACGCACGGACAAAAAAAACCTGGCAAAATTACCGTTCTATAGTTTAATGACATTTCTTTCGAAAGAAAAATAATAATAATTGTAACTCTGACTCATAAAAGCAAAATATACTATATTTAAATCATTCAATTGGTATATTTTTATTCATTTGGTATATTTGGTATATATTTGGTATCTTTCTTATATATAGTAACGGTTTACCAGAAAACCTGGTTTACAAAATTATAGTTCTTACTACCACACGTTTAGTGAAAAATGCAAAACTGAAAAGTAAATTAAACTGAATAAATTGTTTTATGCCATGCTGTAAGCTATCATGATAGAATTAACAAATTCTTCTACATTTACCAAATTTTATGACATTATTATCACAGATCACGTTTTACTTTCACATATCACATACATTATCTTTTATTTCATATTTATTAGTTAATTTTACCAAAATCATTAGCAAAGCAGGTAGGTAAAATATATCCAGCATTTTAGTGTTCTTACAGAGCTAGAAAGACGGTAAGATTTATCGTATGCGAGTAGTATTGACCATACTTTTTTTCTTAGTGCACCTTTAAATTATATGATTCAATTCTTTAACAGAAATTAACTTTTGTACTAGTTAACTAAAAATTCCGGAACTCTTAATTCGGCGGATAAGAAGTTGCATTAAAATTATCCTTTTCGTTAGTTACGTTAAAAAAGTCATCTTAGGTTAAAAGAATAATGTAACAAAAGTTTGTAACGTTTTTAACTTCAAATATAATTTAGTTTGCTTGCATAAAAGAGAACAATTACTTTGATGAGTTAGTGGCTTGCGAAACTGTTACGACATAAATCTTAAAGTCAACTTTGAAACAGTAAATTTTTCTAGTTTATAAGTCCCTTTATGTTTGATAGAATTCAACCAAAAAGAACAGAGAGCAGTTTCTTTTTTCCGCTTCTGGGGATTTCTGTCAGAGGATCATAAATAACTTACACGTGGCAGAAGCGAAAAAAGCTTTCGAAAACGGAAATTACATTTTTTTCTGCATGTAAGGAAATGACATGGACTGCTATATGTGTAATGTTACATAGGTTTCCTTATCCTTAGGAAAATGGACAATTCCTCTTCCAATAGCATAAAAGTGTTACAGCTGATATTTCCGAAAATGTATTTGTTGAACATCTATTGAAGTTATGATACTTCATATTTTATTTTCATATTTTATAACATTGATATTTCTCGAAGAAATAAGCAAAAGTAAAATTTTCTCAAACATCTTTTGAAATATGCTTACTATCACATCGAAAAAAAACATATTGATGACAAATTTAAAAAATTTAAATTTATTTATTTTTTTCAATGTTTTTAAACTTTTTTTTAGAATGGTATTTTAGACATCAGTAATACATTTAAGTATTTAATCAAGGCAGAAAATGTACAAGAAGAAAAACAATCCTGGTAAAATCATCGTACTGTATGTTAATGACATTTCAGGTTAAAAAAGTAAATAAATAAAAAATAATAATAATTCTGGTTAATAAAACCAAAATATATGGTACTTAACCCATACATTTGGTATTTTGTAACGGATCACCAAATATTCTGGTTTTCAAAGTTATAGTTCTTATTACCAAACATTTAGCCAATAATATGAAACTGCAAAGTAAATTTAACCGAATAAAATGTTTTTAAGCCATGTTCTAAGGTATCATGATAAAATTGCCGAATTTTATCACACATTATAAAACCATATTTCGTAGGTAATTTCACCAAAGTCATCACCAAAGCGTTTGGATAAAAATTACCGAGCATTTTGATGTTCAAACACGGTAAATTTTACCATATTCTGGAGGTTTTGACAATATTTTTGTTCTTAGTGTAGAGAAACTATTTAAAATGAATGAAAAAAATACAAATAGGCTTTTGAAATGTATAATTTTAATTTTTTGTAATCGAGTGATTTTCAAACTGGTGAACTGAAGTAAGGGAAAGAATGAGATATCAAAACTTTTCTAATGTTTTCCTTCCACTAAATTTAAAGTATTGTCCATTACTTTTGACTCCCTGAAGCATGTTTGTTTTGGAATAAATAAATAAGATAAATTATTTAACGTATACGCAAATTTTAGTTTACGCACGGCATTTAAAACTTTAACTCATTTTCTGTTTCTGCATTTGTTTTCAAAACTGATCTGTTTTCAAAATTATCTTGAGTGGGGGGGGGCGAAGGAAGCAAAGTTTACGCAGACTTACGGTGACGGATGAAAATGCCAAACTTCCTGTAAAAATATGCATGGAAATTCATTTAATTATCTTGATAAATGCTGCTTATTTTAAGTTTCATAAAAAGCAAGAAGCAATTTTTTTCTTTACATTTCTCAGAAAATATTTCCACTGAAAGCGCAATGCGTTCTCTTAATTTATTTCCAAAGGCATGTAAAATGTTTTATCTGAAGAAATTTATAACAACAATAACCGTCTCATTTATCTCAGACTTAGAATATAATAAGGGAGGAACGTTTTTTTACTGCACAAATAAATTAACTCTATGAATTATTTTTCCTGTTGTATTTATACATACAGTGTACTTATTAGGAAGTGAAAAAAGGGAAAATTGCGAATTTAAAACTCCTATATGTTGAAAAGTTGAGTTAGCCAAATGAACATCTTTGGCTTCCGAAATAGCTTTGAATTTTAAGAATTTATCAAGCTGGACACACAGTTGATTAAAACGCATTCAAAAAATACAATAACTCTAATTTGGAGAGAAAGTATTTTAAATCAATCTGTCCAAAAAAATTGATAAGAATAGTTAAGCATAAAGATGATCTTGACAGTGGGCCTAACCTTCAGATGGTCTCGTAATCTTTCTCCTTATTACCATGTTATTTTTAAAGTCAGACTTTTATTAATATTAGAACGTATTTAATTTTGTTTGCATTACGGAATTTTTTATTTATGTATCTATCTATTTCGCTGTACTTTTTGTATAGCATAGCTTTAGTTATCACGTGTTACATAGGACATTCCAAAATACTTAAAACTTGATTAGAGGAATTGTGCCCGAATTCTATTGCTCTTGACACTTTTAAAGATGATATGTTACTAATATATGTATGCTGAAGTTCTGAGATATTATTCTTATATGGCACGTTGGCCCATTATAATGATAAAGCACATTTTTCAAATTGTTCAGAAGATAATTTTTAGTGAAAAATAGACCAAATTCCCTGTTGACAATAACATATTTCTTTGTATTGTAATGTTATCCAACGGAAAATCTGGAAACTTGATAAATACTTATCATAACAATACTGTAGAACAGTTTAATGTGGAAATTTCATTTTAAAAAATGAAGGGCAAACCACCATGTTCACCCAAATACTTCACATTGAAAAAAATTAGTGCCAGAAAACAAACATTAATTTATTACTACTGTTATTTGTCTACACTTAATAAAAGAGGCTTAGAGATAAAAATTTCAATTCTTTTTGTGCTTGACCAGCAAATATTACATAGGGTGAGGTAAAAAAGTATCGTACTAATCAGAAACATGCGAGAAAAGTTGGAGGTAAATTGAATTCTTCGAAAAACATTGTGTAATTTTAAGAATCACTAGAGGATTAATTGTTCGATATTTCATTAAGTAAATGTAATTGTCAAATTGAAAAAGTTAAAGCATTTTAAACTGTAATTGTTTAATTGAGAGAGTGAGCTTTAAATTGCTTTATTTTCAAACTGATCCGATAACACTACGACTAATTAAAAGCACTTAACAACCTATTGTTTGCAAAGAAAATATAATTAATATGGGTTTTAAAAATGCTATCATAAGACAATGTAAATTGTCTATGGGACATCTTTTTCAATGTTTTGTTTGTTACATACGAAAGAATTACTGTTAACTATAGGCCAACGGTATCTCTACTAAATGATTACTGGAATTTCAAACTAAATTGTTTCAGTTAGAGCGACTCAAAAATATTTACTATAAATTAGTAATTCCAAAGCTTAGACAGCAAATAGAATTTTTGTAATTACATGTTTCGACGTATAGCTGTCGGAAAATAGAGTATGTAGTTTTAATAGAGTATGTCATAATAGGATGATATTGTATAGGGTTTGATTGCAAAACTCACCGGTTTTGTCACCACGGCAGCAAAATTTTTGCGACAGAATATATATATATATATATATATAT
>NC_092214.1:5389799-5452502 GCF_043381705.1 Parasteatoda tepidariorum
ATAATTTTTTTATTGTTAATATTTACTAATAACTTGTTATATAACTGTAAATAATATAAAAAAGTATTAAAAATTAATTTTAAACAAATTTCTTTATACATTAGTTATTCTTTCACAATGCAGTCATTTTGTTTGCTTTTGGGCAATATAGGTATATACTAAGTTTCTGTCTTTCTAGTGCTAATAAACGGAGTAAACTTTCGATCGTACTCCTCTTTGAACTCTTATGATCATAATTCCTAAACAACAGCTACCTCCCAAGTTTTAGTGCCTAGGAATCCATATCAGTCAATAAAAAAGGGATGTTTGTCAGAAAAAATACTATTTTGTACTTGATTTTGTAATTTTGTATACGATATGCTAATGAGACTGCATGTTTGAACGTGAAAATGTGTTCTTAAAAAGAAAAGTAATTTTGTTAACATTCATGTGTTTTTTGTGCACTTCGCAATTTTAATATTCTCACGCAAATTTAAAGCCGATCTCATAATATAAATAAATTTAAAAAAAAAACCTAAAGAAACTAAAATCTCTGAGAATCATACATTAAAAATTTTAGATGTTCTTATAACTTTTAGTAATTCTCAATTTTAGTTTTATGTTTAAACAGAAACTTTAGTTTTGTGTGTGATACTAAGGCGAATCCAAAAATACTTATGACCAACTGTTGAGAAAATCATTTTACTTACTATACTTAATTTATTTCTGCATAACTTATACTTTAAATATTATTTATCTCTTGAATACAATTGGAAATTGGCTATTGAGTTGTTTTTAAGGTGGCAAAATCTTTTTATTCTGAGTTCTTATTTTTGTTATTTCATTAAAATTCAGATTTTGCTTCGCTGTGTCTAAGACAGAGAACTCAACAAGTCATAATTCAACAGGTGGTCTACGTATTGGACATTTGCCAGAAGAGTTTCCTTTGCTGAAATAAATGAGGAAGAGTTTACATTTGGATTTTTTTTTCTTGCATTCATGGCCAGGCATTTATTCAGAGAACTCGACACCTAATTTCTTTTTAAGTAGAAGAATTATATCTTTAGGGCAATTTAAATGCCACTGGTTTCAATTACCAAACCTCTATGAATAAATTGCTCGAAAGATTTATGATCAGGGACAATTGTTGGAAATATATTTCCTCCAATCTTTCGCTTTCCTAATAAAATTGTGGATAGGAAAATAAAAAAAAAGAAAGTAGTAATTCTGAAGGCAGTTCCTTTATATTCAGAAGTTAGACTGAAAGGACCATATTTTTTTCAAAAATATAAATCTATTTGCCTTTATTCTGCTTCATTAAGGAACATTGTCACATCATCAGAAGTATCAAATCAAGTTGTTTTGCTGTCAAACTTTAGCTCCTGATGATTTCAAATCTTAAACTAAATTCTCAGATTCGAATTGCCCTCTTATTGCAATAAGTTGATCAGAAGGATAAATTTTCCCTAATTAAAAAAATTAGATTAAGAAGAATTTTGCATGAGTATGCGATATTATTTCAATACTTGAAGAAATTAAAGAACAAAATACTTAGCGTAAATAAGAAGCGGGATACAAGAATAACATTTGATTTCATAATCGTTTTTATCATACTGATAGTAAGCCTAAAGGTTTGATGGTTAATCTATAATATACTAATTAATTAGTAAATTCAATACCATACGTTACAAAATCGGAGTGAAAGGAAATTAGATGATCAGTCCATTATTTATTTGGTTAGATATTTTATTTATTTTCCGCACTATGTACGTTTTCTGCTACTCTTTCAATTATTAGATATATTATTCAGATTTCAATTTATTTCATTTTTAGAACTGAGAAACCTAATTTTTCAAACTTAACAAATCATGTTTTACTACTGCAACGGGGAAAAAATTTAAAATTAAAGGAAATTTATATTTTTACATCTGAAAGAATAATGTTGTCAAAAGTAATTTTATTTTAATGCATTCTCATGCTATAGCTGAAAAATAGGCCATGTATCCCGCATTGTGCTCTGAGTTAAAAAAAAAAGAACCTTATATGTACCTCATTCAAGAACTAAATTCGTCAAAAAATAAAATGAAGGAAGGAAATTTTCATAGTTGCTCTATTGAAGAAAAAAATTATTCTCTTTTTAAGGTATAAAGGAAAAACAGCATTCAATAACCTTAAATCGAACCAACTGAATCAAACGGCGTTAAACTATATCTAAAGGGGAAAGGAGACCAAAACTAAAAGAGAGGATGAGGCTAAAACGAGGCAGCAGTTAGAATAGAATTAGGACAGCGGTCATTAGTGCAATATCGGAGTCATGAAACTCAAATATACTCTGAGAAACAAGTGTGATCAAAACTGTCTAAATATGGTAAAATTTAAAGTGAAATTAAAATTAAAATGTGGTTTTATAATATGTATTAATTTTATCACGTGATCTTAAAGCATGGCTTAAAAACTATTTATTCGAGTAAATTTACTTTTCAATCATGCTCATTTTACTAAATGTGTGATAATAAAAGTTTTAATATTGAAAACCAGAATTAATGTTAAACCGTTACCATAAGAATGGAAAAACTACTAAATAAATGGCTTAAATACCTTTTATTATAGTTTCATTTACCAGAGTTACGTTTTCCTTTCTTACCAGAAAAATCATTACCTTACAGTATGGTAATTTTATTTTCCATATTTGTCGAGAAGTTTAAGCCTGTAAGATACTTGCTGTTCTTAAAGTTATACACAGTTAGTAATTTTAGACAATTTCTAGCCGTTATGTAGTGTGGTATCCAAATTTCATTAAAATATCACGTGAATTTTTCCTCCTTAAAGCCAGACTGCGAGAAAGAAAGACAACGAGGTAAATTTCCTTTCAACTATATTACTCACTTAAAATTTAAAGTTCAGAAAAATGAGTTTGGACAAACTAATCAAATTTAAGCTATTCAAAAGCTGAATTTTTTTCAGAAATCAAATCAAATTGCAAAGTATAAAATTTTAAACAAATTAAGACAGGGTTAGCTGCTGCTATGGAGAGGGGAAGTAATCATGTCATAATTTGTTTGCCTTTAGTTGCTTTGAATTTGAAAAAAAAATAGCATTTGAAACTTCATAGTTTACTCTTGTTTTATCTAAATCCAAGAACCAATTGAAACAGCGAATAATCAGTTGCTTCTTGAATATGAAGCAACTCATTATTCTTTGCTTTAGATTTTAAATTATTATTGTTTTTGAAGGAGAATTAGCCATGAAGAGAGTCTTACACTGTTTACTACACACTTGCACTGTATTTCGATTTAAAATTAAACAGACTACTTTCAGGATACTTAAGTGTTGGACATGTACTATGGTATATGCATTGTGTACTGTATGCATACAATTGTTTTTGAAAGAGAATTTGCCGTGAATTGAGAATTTGAAATTTGTCATGAAGAGATTCTCACGCTGTTTAATGCACTGCATTTTGATTCAACGTTAGACTGACTACTTTGAGAATGCATAGGTCTTGGAAGTGTACTAAATACATATTGCGTACTATGATTGTTCCTTGAAATCGAATTTGCCATGAAGAGAGTCCTCCTCTGTTTACTACACACTTGCACTGTATTTTGATTTAAGATTAAACAGACAACTTTCAGAATGTATAAGTGTTGGAAATGTACTATAGTATATACATTGTGAACTATATACATAAAATTGTTTATGAAAAAGAAAATTTTGAAATTTGAAATGAATTGAGAATATGAAATTTGGCATAAAGAGATTCGCTCACTGTTTACTGCACACTTGTACTGCATTTTGATTCTGTGTTAAACAGACTACTTTGAAAATGCATTAGTTCTGGAAACGTTCTACATACATATACATTCACATATGTACTCCATCCAAATTTATGCGCAATAATTTATGTACTATAGACATATACTTAAACGTAAAATTTAATAATTAGACTAGTTTCACGTATTTCACTATTTTAATCAGCCAAACAAATTTTGTTCTTTGAATGTTTTATTTCAGTTTGAAAGTTTCATATATGATTTCTGTCCTTTTAATAAAATCAGTCTATGTCAATTCAAATTTACATTAAAAAAATTATGCAATAAAAATTAAAATATTCATATAGAATAAAAAACATCAAATGCGATATTATTTTCTGAGTTATAAATCAATTCTTTAAAGAACGTAGTATTTAACTTTCAAGAATATTCATCTTTAAAGAAGCATTTCATAAATACCACGAAAAGAAGTAGAATGAAGCAATTACGTCAGTACTCTGGAGATTTCTTAAGACTTAAATGAAAACCACTTGGGGGAAGACAAAAAGAAAAAAAGATAACTTCACTACTTTAATTTGAAATTTTGCATATTCTTATTGGAAAATGTTTTGATTTTTAAATTAATTAAAACTGCCTGATTGTAAGAAATCTGAAATTTTCAATCTCCGTATTCAATCTTCAATTAATCTACTTCAAAAATAAATTTTTAGAATTTTCTTCAGGTAGCTTAATTAAATACTAAGGACCTTACTTTCGATTAGTTTTTGATATGACCTAAAAAAAATACTATACATTTCTCCGCTTGTGAAGATACAAAGTAACATTTAATTCCTGTGATAGGGATCATTATCATATTAAAAATTGTAATTTAAAACTTAAAAAAATACTTTATATTCGAATGAACTGAAGAGTTAAAGGCAATATAATGATAAACCGCATTTTTATATTGTTTGAAAGAGCATAGGAAAATTTGCCATAGACATACCTATGACACTCTATGGTAGAAATCAGTTACCATAGATTACCATAGGTATCTATGCCATCTATAGTAACCGATATGGCTACCGTAGAAGTTTATAGGGCAATATACCTTAAACCTATGGTAATCATAGAAATTTATATGGCACGACACCATAAGTATATGCTGTATGGCATTCATATGGCAAGATACCGTAAGGCTATAGTAACCATAGACAATTGCATGGCGGGGCACCCTATCTTTATGGTATGTTTAAAGGGAAGTACCATAGGCATATTATAAAGTAATGGAAACACACTATGTGCATGCGTCATTGATATGGAAGAGTGAATATGGTTACGGCAGGATGAACGCTTGTTATACTGATACTCCGAGGATCCAGCTCAATTCTACGTTGATTAAACCAATCCATTAAAAACAATAGCACTATAGTGACAAACCTATGGCAAATATTCCTAAGGGTATTTAAGGAACAGAACAAGTTTTTATGTTAAGCTATAAGATGTTTCTGCTACGTGGGTAATTATTTAACAGAATTACCGGAAACTTTTAAAGTATACATCTGGAAATATTAGCAAGAAAGTGTCTGATGTAAAAATGTCCTCCTTTGAAAAAGAAAGGCTTGTTATTACATCGCACCAAGTATTTAAATTGATGAAATCGAGTACCGGGATATCTGGATTTCTTCGCTAATTTTGATGTTATTTTCAGTTTTAGAATTCAGTAAGGAGCATTTGCCAGGAGAAAACAATCCTGGTAAAACTACCATAGTGTCCGGTAATAGCATTTCTATCGAAAAAAAAACATAATTTTGGTTTATTAAAACAAAATATTCTGTATTTAAAACATTAATTTGGTAATTTTTAAGCTTATAAGGTAAATGACTACCGGAAATTCTTGTTTTGAAAATTATAGTTTATCTTACCACACATTTAGTTAAAAATCTAAAACTGAAAACCGGATATTTCGTTTTCATGCCATGCTGTTAGGTATACATATGATGAAAATGTCACATTTTTCCGCATTTACCAAAGTATACCCAATGTTACGAAGCCTTATTTTACTGCAAATTTTATAAAAATTACGTCAATTTCGTCTGTGTAATTATTACAGAGCTTTTTGGTGTTCTTATTATTTTCTTTATCGAATTAAAAAAAATTGTATATTAAACAACACGATAATTTTTTGAGAAATCTGCTTGAATTAATTTTTCAATTTTTAAACTTTTAGACTTAATTTATTTCACAACACAAATTAATCCGCACAGTCATAATTTTTAATATTAAGCACAATATTCAAACAATTTTCATTTATCTTTTTCCAAAAATCTCTAATTAAGCTCATCTCCTTATGGACAAAGCACAAAATATCGATCAAAAGTCAGAACTTAGTTTAACAGAGAACGATTAACTCAGAATCAATCGGATTTAAATAAACTTATAAAAGCATTAAGAAAAAGTGAAACTCTCGTTTCAAATTACGCAAAGTTTTTTTTCTTTCAGCATTCAGCTTAACACATTTTTTCCCACAAACTGCGTTTTATATAGGAATATGGAAATAGCATTCTATGGATTATTTGTTTATAGATGTATTTTGGTGTAAATAATTTGAAAGATGCATATATTATTTACGATGTTACAATGTTATTAATGTGAAATTATATTTATGTCTGAGCTTTATTCGGATATAAATCTAGGATTAAAAATTTAAAAATAAGCATAATATATAATATTTTGTTATAATATTTTGTCAGAGAGGTATTCTTTCTTTGCGATAGATTTTAAAGACGTTACGGTTAGTCAAAAAATTTTATTTAATAAGGATATGACATCGAGCTTAACAATGATATTTGCTTTCGAACAAAAAAGTTTTTTGACGAAACATAAATTCGAATATGCTATCCATTTCATTGTTTTTTGAATTGCCTCAAAAGTATTTGTCCTGTATTGAAAAAATATTAATGTCAGCTCAAAATACAGATTTTTTACAGGTTTAATTTGCAGCTTTTTATTGTTCTTCTAATTCGAAAATATTTTTTTGACCTAATTCTAGCTTTTTTAGTTTTTATTTTCAAATAGGTAAACTTCCGCAAATGCTTTTATTAAGAATTTTTAACATCTGTGAGACGTGGAGGAGAAATAATCTGTATTCATCTGCAATTAAAATAATAATAATAAACAAAAAAGTAAGACCGAAACAAACTGCTCTGAGTTGATTCGTACCTTCTTCTCTGGCTCTTTTCTCAATCAAAAGCTTTTGAGTAAAATAATCAGAATCCGGATTTTCAAATTGTATAAGAAAGAGGGGCTATGGTTACGATTTCAGTATAAAACGATTTTTCTAACTATTGAACTGTTATAAAGCACAGAAAAAGGGATGCAATACCTGTATATAAACTATATTTAGCATTAGTTTTATGTATGTAAAACGCCCATTTAAAAATCTTATGGCTTATCATTATCTAGCGACAAATTTCTCAACAATAAGGTTAATACTAAGCAGACTAAACTATCTTAAAACACTAACCTTACTGAATATCATTATTCCACTGTCACTTTCACTGATCATATTGAAAATTTATCTATCTATCTATTTTTTTTTAATTCTAAACCTTGATTCAGATACAAATTTTCCTCAAATCATTTTCAAATTATTTTTATAAGAAATTGTGACGTTCATAATACGCTTATTTACTAAATAAATAAGACTTACATAAAAACTCACGAAATAAAATATAATAAAAATAAGCAGTGAATACATGATACAAGAATGTTTGAATAACTTGAAGAAGTTTCGAAAATTCTTCGTGTAAAGAGTCAAAGTTTCTTTCTTCGTTCGAAATGGAATATACAAATATGGTAAGTGAATAAATTTATGAGTTGAATGACTACATTTTATTTAAATTAGGTTTGTGATATTTGAATGCGTATCCTTTCTTAGGTGTTGATTCCCCTTTTTGGACAATTTTTACTCTTTACATTCAATGAATTCTCATACATTCCAGAAATTGTATTTATTGCTTTTAAATTACATCTTTGAGTAAATTCTTAGAATAAGGTTCTGAAATCCTTAGATTAAAAAGCTAAAAGTAAGGTTCTGAAATTCTATTCAAATCATTTCATTTTTCAAAACTTTACTAAGGGTCATTCTTTGATTGTTTCTTCAAGCAAAGTTGATAACTGAGTATAAGTAAAAAGATTTGACAAGTTATTCTTAAAAATCAAAAATTGCATATTTTTTTATCACATTAGCAATGACAAAATATTCTAATGAAATCTATGTACAGTAAAAAATGTATTTGGTGGACACTTCTTAAAGTGAAGTTTCCTCTTTTAAACAAATTTTTAAATTGCAAATCCATAACTGTAACCATAACTTGTAACCATAAACTTAATCCGTAAACTTTTTGAATAACCCAACTGTGGAAACAAAGAGTTCAGGAATGTGCAGCAAAACAATGTGTAGCACAAATAACAAACAAAAAAATTATAAATGTATAAATTTATTCTCAAAATTTTGATTATTATTCACTGCAAAACAAAGGATAAAATAACAATAAAATGCATTTCACTTTGCGTATATTGTAAATAAACATTAGTTGGCAATAATACATTAGCAATATTTCATCAAAATTTTATTCAAGTATTGAGTAAGGACTTTTTCTCTCAATTTAAATTATTATTTACTGAAGAACGCAGGATAAAACAACAAGAAAATGTATTTTAGAATGTATAAATTTTAAATAAACATAAGTTAGTTATAATAAAAATAATATTTTTACTAACTTAAAACCGTTGGTTTCAAGTCTTATATGTTTATTTAATTATTTAATGTACTGTAATGCTTTTATAATTATAGAAATCAGACACCTTACATAAAAAGGTTTTTAAGCACTGATCACTTTCATTTTAAATAAAAACTGACTGTGTTTCGTTTTTTAAATAAATATTTGAACAAAAATTTCCAAAAAAAGTAATTATACTTTAAAGGGAAAATATTTTATAAAACAATTACACACGGCAATTCTCAAGAACAAAGATAATATAGTAGTCTCATTAAAAGCAATTTGAAAATATTTTGATTCCAAATTGACAAAATAAAACGAGATAAACCCACGAAAATCGAATTGTTGTTTTTTTTTATTCCAAAATAAGTAAATGAACATTATCACGCGCCATAAAATAATTTTCTCTTAATTGACGTAAAACTAAATTAGTAAGACAAAAAGTGGTATTCTTTGGTGGAAATTACACCCATTTTTTTATCTCAATGAGTTTTAAATAAAATATTGGAAACTGATCACAAAGAACTTAAAAATATCATTATAGTTGATAATTCTCATAATTAACATTCGGAAAAAAGGTGCGAGGAAAACGAATTATCATCAAAAATACGTTTATTATTTAACTCAATATAATGGCGTTGCCTGATGAAGCTTTATGTTTTCTTCCCTGCAAAAAAAAATTTATCTTTTTAAAACAAATATAAATGCAAAATCTTGTCTAATTTTCACTAATTTTTATATAAATCAAGACAATGAACCAAAAATTGAACATTTTGTTAAGATTCAAATTCCTATTCCTTCTTAGACCTAAACATTTTAGTTTTATAATAACTGTTATTTAAAATCTAGTCTTCACAGATTAGAGTAAGTCATAAACAACTTCTGCGTTGAAAATATGCAAGGAAAAATGCACCAGAACTCGCAAATTTATTTTAATCAGTATCATAAATTATATCTTAAAATGTAAGGACCTTTTTTCGATTAAATATATATATATATATATTTATTTAAGTGATCAAATGTAAATTTTATCGACTTCGCAGCAACCACATGCAAAACAAAATACACAATTTGAACGCTGATAAGTAAACCTTATAATGGCTTAAACAGCGCTTTCGATAAGAAACTTTGGTTAAAACACTATACTTTTAACACATGCTCCAGAAATTTGCTTGCAAATTTTAAAATAATGTTTTATAAGGCTTCTACACAATTGACTAACTAAATATTTACGAATTACTTGCTCTTTGATAATATTTTGTTAGCTCCAGTTTTAGGTATAAATATCAGGACTGATTAGAGTCTTAATATTTGTTGCTTTTTATTTACGTTAACCCAATACTTTTCATGTAGACTCAAACCCGAGTCATTATATTAGTGGATTAATGCAATAACAATCAAAGTCAGCGTTTCAACGAACGACAATGCAACCGCAGAGAAGTCTATTATGAAGTTTTATAATGCTTCTATCCAATTCACTAATTAAATTTTTGCGAATTATGTGCCCTTTGATAAAATTTTGTTAATTTCAGTTTTATATTTAAATACCGCTGAAACCGATAGTCTTTATATTTGATATCTTTTGTTGCTTTTTAATCACTTTGACCTAATGCTCTAGGTCTAGACTCTTACCGGTGTCAATATATTAGTGGATTAAAATGCAAAAGCAGTCACAATCAATAATTCAAAGAAACGAATTGTTTGAAATGATTCGAAGGAGTGGACATTAAACAATATCCTTTGAATAAATTATACTGTTATTATTATAATGACAAATAACTTTTAATTTTTTTTCGTATCAATCAACTAAAAATTATAAAAAGAAAGAATAATAAGATTTGAATATACATTCAATAAATTTAAATGGTTTAAGAACGTTAAAAAGATCATGGGAGAAAGAGTTAAATAATAAAATGCTCTGAAAAATTTGCTCCAAAATTATATCTTGTCATTTATAAGTATCTGCATAAAAATGTAATTTCATAGGTTTGTTAAAATTATTTACACAGGAAAATTGGCCCAAACAATCTTTATACTATTCTATATGTATTTAACAATTTTCTTAAGAGTGTTACTGCCTGCGCCGAAAGTAATTGTAGGAAAATAATTTAGAAAATATTATATTTAATTTAAAAATATAAGCCAGTGTTGTAAAATATACAATGTAATGATAATTTGGAAACAATCAACATAAAAGCCAACGTTCTTAACAAAATTTTAAAATTCCAAGTTGCATTTTAAAAGAAGTAGAATTACCTATTTTAAGAAAACCATGAAGGTTATTCCCAAGTGCTGAAAAGTTTCTTTACACCATTCGGTATTCGAAAAGGTCACATGCCCCAGGCCGTACCCAAAATAGGGAAGTGACAGCGTCTGTCAAGCAACTAAGAAGATGCTAATGTTCTAACGCCTCGAATAAAATAACACCTGGTTTATTGCACATATATATGTAAAATAGTCTCTTAGACACATGAGTCAATCAAATACTTGTAGACATTTAGTTTAGAAAAAAGGCAAGAAAAATAAGTGCCAGAAAATATTCTTATGTTTCATTTAGGAAATTTAAGATTGTATTTTATGATCCCTCTTTAAGCTAATTTACTAAATGATATATTAGGTGAGTGGTGACATATTTTATTTTATTTTATAATCATCGTAGAGCAGCCGCCCCAATTTGGGTTTTTGACTACTAATGTTCAAATCCGTAGCCTCGTAATTTTGAACCCAATCCAGAAAACAAGGAAACTTCTGGATCAAGTATTGAAAGAAATGTGCCATCGTGGCTTACTTTTTTCTGGAACTAACCCGCATTTGCATTATATGGAGAGTAAAACCACGGAAAACCTCCCAGGGTTAGTCTAATGGCAAAGTGTCTCTAACCCATAATCCGCCTACCACTAAGGATATTTTATGTCAGCACTGTGGTCGGTGCGACCTGGGTACGGAATTTGTATTGACCAGCTATCCCTGCGATTCAAACTCGGCTCACCTCATTTGAAGGTTCACCTCACTCTAATTAAAGGCTAATTTTGTGTTTTTGTGGTGGTGTTTTCCCTTTCAGGGATAAAAAAGACTGCCCTTTTCATGGGTGTATCAAAAAAGCACAACACTTTAAAAATCTATTTAAAAAAGGAAAGAGAGAGAGACGTATGATTTGCTGCATTTTGTTTAGGAAACAAATTATTTATTCTTATCTAAAACTTATTCTTAACTTATGACTTAACTGACTGAACAAGAAAACAATGAAATAATATATGTTAATTTTGTCCTTAAACTTCGTTACGCTGATGCTACATAAATGGAGTTCGTTTAAAAAAAGTGCTTTACAGCTCTTTTTTTAAGTTATTCAGTCATCAGTGCCACCTGATGAAAAATTTTCTATCTAATTTTAAAATTTGGTAACGAGGCAGATCGTAATAAGAACTGCGCACCTTCCATGTTTCATTGAGGGTTTCAAACATCGGTCATATTTTTGTTAAGCGATCAAACGCAAATTTAATTATTTAAAAAATTACATAAAATTCTAGTTACATTTCCATAAAATAAACTCAAATCAAAGCATTTATTGCTTAAATAACTTTAAACATTAATTTCGAATAAACAAGTCTTCAAATTCAAATTTCAAAAACAATTTGTTTTTCTTTTTTCAATATTTTATTTAATTTTAATTTTGTGTGCTGGTTGTTGGGTTGCTGCTAAATTTCATTTAAACTGGATTTTCGTTTCTGTACATTTAACCTTCTGTTTCAAAATTGACTGATCACAGAGGATCATGAATCAACTTTTCAGAATCTAATAATAAGCTACCGATAACATAAAAGAATCGCAAGGCAAAATTTAGAAAAAAATGAAAACCATGAAATTAAAAAGTTTAAAATCGTAAATCATATCAAAACTTTTAATGGTATTGTATGAATTTTTCGATTTTTTTTCTTTTTTGGGGGGAGGGCATATCAACGAAATTTTTTTCTTCAAATCATCCTAAGAAATATTTTACCTATGTCATTTTCATTTCCTCAGTAATGAAATCACGTTTCTTATTTAAAGTGTGAAGTATTAAATGAAATCAATCTTTTCTTTAGTGATATAATATTTTCTTAACACTTCATTTTAATATGTTTTCAATAGATCAATAAATTTAAATAAATGCTTAATTTTAAAGTAAGCCTTGTATGAAGGTTTACTTTATCTAAATATGGAAGAAGATTACCATATTATTTCCTTTCTTCTAGACCAGCATGATTATCCTAGATATTGTGATTTCGTTACGAACTACATTAAATCAATTATGATTCTTTTGTGGTTATTATGGGAATAAAATTCTCAATCTCTTATTATCATGACAAAATATGATTAGTTAGATTAACTTGGGTTATGATTTGTCTAATGGATATTAATAAGAGAAAAATAATAAGTTCCAACAACTAATTTTAAATGTATACCAGAAATTAAGAATATTTTGTTTTAATTAATTTTCAAGCTGTCTCTTCATAAAGGAAAATCGTTTCAAAACATTTCATTCTATCTTTTCTTAAGTTACTAGTTCAAAATTATTTTCTAAGTTATAAGTTTAACAGCAGTTTCTAAGAAATGAGTTGCAATTTTTTCAATTTCCAAGCAAAATGTTTCCTGAATTTTGTTAAAAGATAACTTATTACCGATAAGAGGTAAAAAAATCAAAGCATTTACGAATAGGGGAGCACTAATTGAAAACAAACCGTTTTTCTTTAACCTTCTTGGACTGTTTTGTCTCTATTATAGCATAATTTTATCACCTAAAGTGTAAAAATTTATTCAGTGATCTATAAAACAGTTTATGAAATCATTTATTTAATTAAATGAAATTTGCAATTTTGTTTTATAATTTTTAAACTTTTATGCAAGTAAAATACAATGCTTAAGATTTAAATAGCATTTTAACATTTACCTAAAAAAGTATTATATAAATATGTATAAAAAATTCAAATATTTCTAAAAATTAATAATATTACAGATCAAAAGTTTTTCGATGTAGAAAGATGTAATCCCTTATAAATTTGTCGATATTCTCGAGCTGCAAATTTTTCCTAATTTAATTGTCTCCCGAATCATTAACAATAAGAAAGGGGCTTTTTATTGTCCGTTATGGTCTGTTCTGTCTGCACAACCTTAACAAGATTATATGTATTATTATCAAAAATTTACAAATATACTTAATATTTTTTTAAAATTTCTTTCAAGATCATTTCTCTTCCATTTGATCACAGAAAATTTGAAAAATGGTTTTAATCATAAATCATTTCACCCTTAGAAAAAAGTATACCTTCAAAAATTTTGCAATGTCTCCGGCTCACAATTGGTGTTAGTGGGTTCACAGAGGGTTTTTTTCCTCACAAATATGAGCGTTAAATTTCAATGTTAAGTTGCAGAAAACTAAAAAGGGCAAAAAAGTGACATCGAAACAAGTATTATATTCTTTATTATTATTATAAGTATTAAACTAATATGAATTGTTGGGAGAAATAGATTGGTTCATTATCATCGATATATAGCGGTAACCATATTCGCAGACATTTTTACAAAATTGTCAAAATGTTGATGGATTACAAATTTTTCAATTTTTTCAGAAATAAACTGAACGATTACCTACATTCTGGTTTATATTTAAAAGAATGAAGTAGTTTTGTTTCTTCATAATATTTTTTTCAAAAAACAGGCTGATTTGGTCTACATTACACGGGGCTTAAGTGGACAAGCTATGGGTCGTGTGCAGAAACTCGGTAACTTTTTAAGCAATAATTTATTTTCAACTCAGAAAGTCATATCTAAAGTTAAACTTAAATTCATTTTCAATCTAAACCTTATCTGAGAATAAATAGTGGCATTTATTGATTAAACACTAATTCGTAATAGAGTATTTCACTACACTAAGAAAGGCATTTGAAACGGAAATCAATAGAATTGAAGATCATTATTTAATTCTATTTATTTGATAACATTGAGCAAATTTTAAGTTGGATCATTTTTGTTAACTAAAGTTTTGACATGCTGAGAAAATGGTTCGAATGGACAACACACGGAGCGATGAGATTGGCGATATTGCTCCTACTGGAACAATGAAGACAACTCGAATGATTGAATGGTATTCTGTTTTAGTTTAATATATACCAAAAATCAATTGTCTCGCTAAAATATGCATAACATATTTCCTAACATTTAAAATACAAATTATTATCTCATTTAATACTTTTTCAATAAATAAAAATCATTAATATAATTTGTAATCTTTTTATAACACCACTTTGAATTTTGAGTGCAGAATAAAATCTGTTTTTAGAAATTCCCTCTACATCTGCCTAACACATTTGCATAGAATTTGAAAACTGCTATATGGTTGCTAGAGTTTTGATTTCATTAAAATTCTCTATTATTTCGCACCTTTTCTTTTCCGCCAACACATTTGAATCCGTAAGGTTTAGGAAAAGAGCCTTGGCGTTAAATTTAATCAATTAATGGCCAATACATGGTTACCTTAACTCTCCTTGGCGAAAACTACGCTAACGTGCGCATGAAGCTCGCATTTTTGTTTTCAAAGTGCATGGAGGTGTCCTGAGGGGCTTAGCCCTGCAGCTACACTCTCAAGCCCATTTTCCAAATTTATCAATTTATAACTACACAAAAATGGATAATTTTTTGACTTTGGATCTACATACGATTCCATATTTTTTGAAATAAAATTTTTTAATTATTCCTATTCGATTCTTCATTTGAGCAGCTTATGATGTTTATTATATAATTGCTCACCAGTATTACACTAGAATAATATATGGACAATTGGAAATTCACCAACTTCCTGAAACCAAAAATATTTCTGGTTATTAATTCGTGTATTTAGAATTACATTCTTTTAACAAACTTGATAAAACTTCTCTCTTAATAAGACTTATTAAGATTTTTAAAGGAGTGAGTATTTTGCTTGGTAATGAAATGACTAATTGTAAAGGTATATTTTTCTGCAAAATAAAATGAATAACATCAATTGTTTTATATTTGTGACAAATTAATATTTTTTTCCATTGTTAGTTGAATGGAAACAATGGGAAAGCCCAATCACCATGTGTCTACACAAATCCGCGAAGACATGTGTTTGCCTATGCCTAATACTGGTTCATTAAAAGTATGTATACCAAAATTTAATATCAAAATAGGTAAAAAAAGTATGATTTATAATATATATTAACATTTTTTTGAAAATGGGAAAATAAAATCTGTTAATGAAAGAGTAAAGGGAAAATTTGAAAGCTACTTTTGCTCCTTGAAAACCTTTGTTTACAAGCTTCTACTAAATTATTTTTAGTCTGCTTATGATACTACACATGAAAGTGTTCATCAATGTTATCAATCTACGATATCTCATAAGTGAAAGTCAACTATTAAGTACATAACTTATTCAAGATGTTCTTTCCAGCCTCATGTCAACACTAGCCTTTCTCTCTCCTAATAAACAATTTTATCATTTTTGACATTTTGTAAGATACAACAAAACAGCAAGCATATTATTTGCATATTTTTACTTTTAAACTTCGTAAGTGACGCACATATTATACGTTTGGCTGGTGATGTAGCTTTTTCTTTTACAAATAAGACTTTAAAGTAGTTTTTTTTTAATTGAAAGGCCAGTTCTTTCAAATATTTAGTAATTACTTTATTTTCATTTAACGAATCTATGAAGCAATGTAAGAGCATTTATTTTCAAATTTTGCATTGTCTTAGATTGTGTAGTTAGTTACTATTTTTCTCACGAAATTTTAAGATATTTTACGCAATTTAATGCAAGTCGTATCTACATTATTAGTGTTCAAAATTTCATTGAAGTAAATAAGACTCGGGTATTAACGGGTCAATCCAATATATTGGAAATTATATGTAGAAAAATACAGCTAGTAAGAAAAGATTTATATTTGTTATTTCTTCCGCTTTATCCTTTGGCTCTATTATCTTGCTTCTTTAGAGTTAGAAGGAAAACTATCTATTTTCTCTCTTCTTCGCAAACTATCCTTTTTCCTAAGGGCCATTCTTAGTTTCCACTTAACCTGGGAATATAACAAGGTTAAATGCAAAAAATAAATAAACAATATGGTGTCGCCCAGTAGCTTAGCATGACCAATCAGTGCCTGACAGGGTTAGCGTGATAAGGTTTATTTATACATTCCTAAGTCAGAAAGCGAACAGTTCAACAGAGATTCAAGGAATCGATAAAAAAGGAGTATTGCGCAACTCCAAAATCCAGGAAAGGAAGAAAAAAGGCAAAAAACTGTCTTCTTCGGTTGATTGATTCTCTGTAAACAGACGGTGTGCACAGACCAGCTTCTTTCATCGTAGGTATCATAGCAAAAAAGCTCTATAAAATCGATTTTGTGTATTGAATATCACTAAAATTGTAGTCTAGTATAACTGGTGCAGGTATCATGATGATGCATTTTTTATTTGGCTTCTTTTCTTTAACCCTTATGTATATAGACTCTTGTGCAATGCAAAAGGAAAAATACAAAAAGGTTTTTAAATAAAAAACCCTTGAGATAAAGTTAAAGAATTCAATTTCCGAGAGCTTTTTTTCTCGTTTCTGAAAAGCGATGCGATTACAATACTTTCCATTTTGAATCATGCGATTAGTTTCCTTGATGTTGCAGAAGTGTTGTAAATTGTTAAGGCAATATTATTTCTTCAGTATAAAATAGATGAATTTTCTTTTCCGTTTTCAATTATGCTAGAATTTAAGTAATTTAAAATCGCAACGTGACAATTGTTGTAATAAATATATTATTTTAAATTAGTAATTCAGCTTTTAAATAAATCGATATTTTGTTTGTCTTAATATTAATTGAAAGAAATAGTTCAAATTTACATGACAATGAAAATAAATAAATAAAAATATTAGAATTATTCAGTTAAACAAACTAGAAGTAAAATTAACCTAACACTAAGTAATCATTTTTCGTATGTGTATAGTTTGAACTACAATATACTAATTATTTTTCGATAAAAGCTACGTTTAGTGAAAAAAAATTTTCCTCTAAATGCAGGTACTGAAATCTTACGTTCTTCACCTGGGAAGATGCCGGAAGTGTTGCTCACTTAACGTTACTCAGTGGGCCCCTGTGAACCTAAGTCACGAAGGCAAGCAACATTACCCACTCCACACTGCCACAGATACCCGTTCATAGGGTGAGCCACATTGACAAATCACATACAACATAGAACAACACATAGAGAGAAGCAACCATGCCTAGAGCGGGATTTGAACCCCCAGCCATTGGCTCCGCAGTCAGGCACTCCAACCGCTCGGCCACCTGGCCGGCCATTTAGTAAATATTGATGTTTAAAACTTAGTTTCGTAAATTGTTTTAAATTACATTTCAAAGAGAACTAAAAACTTGTTAATAGGTTGCTATATTTTTAAGTATGAAATGTGCATAATTATTTTAGACAACGCTGTATACATCTATTAAATGCATATTTTGGCCAAGGGGGAAAATTGTTTAGCTTTATTAAATCAAAATGTAATGTTTACAACTACGACTTTCTCAATTTTCTTTTATTTCAGTTTTTGAAAGAAAAGGCTCGAGTGTATATTAATAGACAAGAGCTGGGAAAAAAGTAAAGAATTGAAGATTTCCCTTATGGTGGGGGAAGGAATCTTAAAAAATGCGCTTCATAATAGTTTATCTAAATAACTAATGAATTATAATGATGTATTATAAACTTAAAACTTGCTTATTCTAGTCTATTCAAATAATAAAATAAGCTTAAAAACCAAAACCAACTACGTTAATTTTAGCATAAAGATATTACTTGTTTAGAGACGTTAAAACTGACTTGAAAAGGAAAATTTACCGAGAAATAAAAAATATGGGGTTGCATTTTAAGATACTTAGAAGAGTATCCATAATCAGTTTGCGAAAAAAAAAATATATTTTCTTATATATATAATTCATACTCTGTACATTTTTTGGTGTATAGTTAAAACCATTTTTGAGGTTGTTTTCTGCCAACACACATTACTATATATATTATAATTAATTTATGGCTTCATTGTAAAAATGTTTCTTGAAAAAGAAGCACATTTTTAGTAAAATATTTAAATAAATTATTTCAAACAAATGTTATTTTGTTAATTTTATGTAATCTTTTTGAACGCTAACTGTAGCTCTTCACTTTAAAATATATTTAGTTTTCTTTAACATCTAAAGTAGATGCAACTATACATCGAACGTTTTATAAATATTGATTGTGGGCGATTACTTGCTGAGTAATTTCAATCGTCCTGTCAGTGATTCGACAAATTTCTCCCATTTTAATAAGTTAAAAAAATTTAATTTTAATAATAAATCATGTAGACAAAGAAAATATTGGGAGTACAAATAAGTTGCCACCGTTTTAAATCAAAAATTAACAGTTAATTGTGAAAAAACGGTACATTATTTTTCATTCAAAGTATTCTCCATTACTTGATACTATTTTTTCTCATCTTGCTGGGAGCATGCAGATACCACGTTGGAAGAATTCTTAATCGTTCAGGGATACCCACGAATCGAGCCATTCTATGGTTTTTTCAAATGGCGTAGATTTCTGCTTCAGACCATGTGCCATCGACAGGAATAGGTGATAATCTGAAGGGGGAAAGTCTGGTGAATACGGCGGGTGGGGTAAGACTTCTCATTGAAGTGTTTCCATATAGCAAAATTAATTTTCATGCAAAATCGAAGTTCAATGTCTATTGGCTTCTGTTCGTATGAAACCCAACCTCGTTGTTTTTGGATCATTCCCAACGATTTTAAACGATGTGAAATTGTTTGCTGAGTGACGTCTAATGTAAGAGCAAGTTTTTTCTTATCTTTTTCCAATATCTCTTTCCAATAACTCTTCAAATTCCTTGTCTTAGTACAATTTCAGCCTTCCACTACGTTCTTCGTCTTCCCCGACAAACTTACCGTTTTTATAACTTATGAAACCCTTCACTACAACTTCTATCACTTAAAGCAACCTCACTATATGCTTCAACAAGCAATCGATGCCTCTCAGCTTCAAATTTCTTCAAATTAAAGAAGTAAATCAAAAGTTCCCACAAATGACGCTTATTCGGCACAAAACTTAACATTTTTGCATGAAAACAATTACGTAATGCTAATACGGAATCACTAACACTTGAAGGCTATGTTGCTACCAGATGAACAAACTTACAATAATACGTTCAACACAAGTCAATTTCTACATAAACTGCTGGTAGTGCCATCTTATTACAAACGGTGGAAACTTATTTGTACACCTAATATAGAAATAAGTACTCACTCATAAATTTCAACATCTGCATGATTAATAAATTTTTATAATGCTGTATGTATAGATTTAACAACCTAACAAGCCTAATAGCTTAACACAACTTTGAAAACAAACTAAAATCTCCCTGTTTTTTTTTAACTCAAGAACAGGTATTAAATCTGTTTCATATTATTAATAGTTTTTGTTGTAAATTTTATTATTTATACAATTTAGAACGTACTTCTCCCGCCTGATTTTCGTACATTTAGACAACGTACATTAGACATATTATACAAAGCTAAAAAACGTTACAAATTTTCGGAAAGAAGAGTTGTGTATATAGATTTAACAATATCTATCATTAAATTATAGCAATTTTTATCTCTAATTATTTTTCAGTTAATATCGAAAATAATCTAAAACATCAAAGGCCTATATAATTAAAGAACATGTGTTAAATCTAGTGTCCTGTTATTAATAGTTCTTGTTGTAAATTTTATTTTTTATACAATTTAGAACGTAAATTAACCCTCCCTGATTTTCGTACCTTTGGAATTTATTATACAATTGTAAAAAACGCTACAAATTTTCAAAGAGAGGAGTTATAGAAGATATATAAAGAGAAGGTATATAGAGAGGAGTTATAGAGAGAATAGTTTGTACTGTAAATAAACAAAAAACTCAAATATTTTTATAACTAAATAGCAGGTATTAAATCTAGTTCCATATTATTAATATTTTTTTAATAATTTTTATTATTTATACAATTTAGAACGTACTTCTTCCTCTCTGATTATAATGAAACGGTAAAAAAAACGCTACAATTTCTTAGAAAGGAGAGCTATGTATGTAGATTTAACAATATCTATAGTTAAATTATAAAACATTTTATCACTAATTATGTTTAGTTTATATTATTATAAAAATTCAATGCCTTTTTTTCAACAAAGGAACATGCAACAACAAAGTGCTCTTACAGATGTTTTTTACAACTAAAGAACATTGTTTCGATTTTTCGTGAAATATTCCCGTAAAAGTTAGAGTAGATTCTTTGTGTATAATAACTAATCAATTTTTACTCAGGCGTCATTTTGAGACAAGGTAAAAGTCCATTTACCGTTTCACAATTAATGGGCTAGAGTCTCCTAAAGGGTCATAAATCTTCTTTAATCTTTATCTATATAAAGTTAAAGGTGAAGAGAAGGATGAAAACTAATAGTGATATGTCTTCAATGGTCCCACTTCGTCTTTTCACGCTCAGTAGCTTTTGAGAAGTTCTCTTTTATGATTTAAATGCCCATAATCGGAAAAGATTCCCGTAAATCACGTAGAAAAACAATAAAACATTTAATTTTCTGAAGCGTGAAGCTCATAAAAGAAAGGAAAATTTGAAAAGGATTAAAATCAAAGTAGCTTATTGTAAAGAATGTTCAAAGAGTTGACTTTTTACTCCATGATCTTATTATATATAGCCCTATCTGTATCAGAAATGCAAAAGGAAAATTGTGATTTGTTATAGCTCTGATTCACAGAATCAATTGAAAAAGCCAATGTTTAAATATTTAAATTATGAAGACAATAAAAGAAAGGAAAGTTTGAAAAGGATTTAAATAAAAGTAGCTTATTGTAAAGAAGTTCAAAAAGTTAACTTTATATTTTATGATCTTATTACATAAAAGCCCTATTTATATCGGAAACACAAAAAAAAAATTGTGATTTGTAACAGTTTTAATTGACAGAATAAATTGAAAAAAGCCAATATTTAATTTATGAATATTATAAAAGACAGAGAAATTTGAAAACAATTAAAATAAAAGTAGCTTATTGAAAATAAAGCTCAAAACTTACATTTCTATTCTATAGTCATAATATATCTGGCACTATCTATTCTAGCACTATATCAGGAACATTAATACAAAGTTAAGATTTGTAACAGTTGGCACACGGATAAGAAAAATCTGATAAAATTATTTTTTTCACTGTAAAAATTACGGTGTAATATTTTACAGTGTACGGAAATGACATTTATGATTAAAAAGACTGATTCTGGTAAATATATATATATATATATATATTCCGTTGGTGATTTTTCCTTTCATATTGTACGGTTTGCTAGTATTTTTGGTTTTCAATTAACACACATTAGATTAATTATTTAAAACTGAGAAATAAATTTAATCGAGTAAATGCTTTTTGCCATAATCTTGCGTATCGTGATGAAATTATGAACTTTACAAAATTTACCAAGTTTCATTACATATTGTAAAAACATATTTTATCCTTAATTTTACCGAAATCATTACCAAAGCACTGTGGTAAAAATTAACAAGCTTTTTGGTGTTCCATAGTGCCAGAAACACAGTAAGTTTTACCCTATTCTGGTAGTTTTGACCATACTTTGTTTTTCAGTGAAAGTTTGGACTTTAGTATTTCTTCAGTTGGAAAACGCTAATTAAATAGTGCTTGTAATAAAAATGCATTTTCCGATATTTTACTAGTTAAAAAATAACTATTCAATTATAATTTTTTTAAAATTAATGAACAGCTTTGCTCAATACTCTACCTTAGGTAAAACTATATAGCTATTGTAATTTGATAAAAATTAATTTTTCACAATTTATTAAAACTTGTCAGTGTCCGTTTTTTCCTTCTAATTATATTCATTTTAACTCTATAAATCATAATTTTTGTATAACTTCTGATTATATCCCTCCATACATCATAATTAATTAAACATTTCAAAGTAAACTTTAATTGTATAAATGCAGGGAAGATGCTATAGTTGAATATTTTCTGTTTTAAAAGCTCTAGCTATTAAATTAAACAGAAATATTCAATCAAAATTATTCACCCAGAGAAGCTTTTAAACTAGGATTCACTTGTTGTCATACTCAAAATAACCAAGCACATCAATCACTGCAATGATCGCATGTATGAAAAGAGTTTCTAGTGTAGCAATAGAGCAAAAGTTCTAACGTTGCCCTAACGCTTTATAAAGCCATAAACCTGTTTGATGGAAATTCCAATAGTTTGGCGGAAATACCTCTAATTATTTTAATAAAATAGATACATATAGTGTAAAAGTAAAAATTAATTTTTAAATAAAACATTAAAAATCCCTATTTAAAAGAAATATCAAGTAAAATCACAAGTTATTTGTTCTCAACTTTATGTAACAACCTGAGTTAGAAAAAGTCACAAAAGCAATGCAATAAAATTAATACAAAAATTTCCAACAAATTAATTTCAAGAACTGTTTAAGCATATCTGAATATTAAACAGTGCTTGCACTTAAATTTATTTTTCAATAAAAATTAAATTAAAATCTCTCAAAACACAAACTTATTATGTAGCAATTTAGTTAATTTTCCTTTTACCACATTCCACAAAAATAGTCAAATAACTCAAAAAAGGTGACATTCAAACTGCACTGTTAGAAATTTCTGGTTAAAAAAATGGTTAAATAACAATTTATTTAATGGTTATTTTACCATATATAATCGAAACAGTCAAATAACCATAAATAAAATTGTAAACAAACTGTTAAGTTTGAGAAAAACTGTTTATTAACTGCTTTCACCTAATACGGTTAAACAACCCGAATTTTATCGCACCAACTAGAACTCCCTAATGAAGTTACTTAGTTCTTTGCAACTGAGTACATATTATCTGTCAACCTCATGACCGGTAGAACTAGAGTTCGATTCCTAGTGTTGACACCCCAATATTTCTTCCTTTCCCTTCAACACGTGAAGAATTTCCCGTATCCGGCACTCTCCAACGCCCATTACTTTACGAAAAGCCTAGCTCCTATGTTTAGTTAAATGCTAGTTGTAAATGGTTAAAGACCGTATAGTTTTGTATTGAAGGTTTTACAACCAAACTTTTTGTAAGTGATTTAAAAACCATAAAGGAAAAAATTGTTCTTTATCGTAAACTTTACGGTAAATCAGATTGACAGACAGCTGCCAGATATTTTACCATAATTTTAGAATGAAAATTTTAACAGTGTGTTAAGTGCGAGAAAAAACGTTTAATGACTGTTTATACCTAATACTTAACAACCAGAATTCTATCCTTGCCAACTAGGCCCACCTTATTTGCTCTGTGTAGCTGGGTACATACTGTATAGCTGAGATTGCTAATCGGCTAATCTCAGGACAGGCTGAAAAGATGTTCGAATTCCATCGTTGATGCAACAAAATTTGTTTCTTTCCTTCAATACATGAAAAGTTTTTTAGTATTCTACACTCTTCAATCGGTGACCCTAGACCAGAGGTCGCCAAAGTGGTCTATATAGACCCCCAGGGGTCTATTTAACGAAAGCGGGGGTCGATCTGAGCCAGGGGGGCGAATGGGGGTCGATCCGAATCGAAAGGCTCGACTGTGGGTTTAAAAAAAAAAACAGTTCTCAATACGCAAATCACACATACCTAATTAAGTATGTAAAATTTGTGAATTTTTTTTATAATTGACTCAATATCAGTTTCTTTATAAAACATAAATTAATAAACGTATATTTATTGGGGTGAAACAAGTATTCGCTGAGTTCGTGCCACCGCGCAGTGGCACGAACTCAGCGCAGTTTATAAGTTCTATGCACATGTGCGCTTGTCCATATGTCACGTGTGACGAGCATTGACGTTACAAATGCAAATATTATACGCAGCTTCAGCTATCTTTGCAAACTGTGTTGAATATTTGCAGTGTCATTATTAAAACTTTTATAGTTTTGGATAATTAGTTATTGTTTCGATAAAACCATTCGTTTGGTTTAGATATCAATTGTAATTATCAATGCACAAAAAGAAGGTAGGCTTTAATAATATGGATTAGTACAGCCCGCGACAAAACTATAGCACACTTTGTATTTTTTTACGAAAATTACAAAATTGACCAATTTTTGTAAATTTCAATATTAATATATTTTTCATAAAACTATTGTTACACAATTTACTATTACTTTAATGAATGTTTAAAATCATAAAATAAATGTACAAACACAGTATCTAATAGAGTTTTATTTTAATTAACAGAAAATTACGTTTGTAGGGGTCGATGGAGATTTCGAAAAATTATACAGGGGTCGATGACCAAAAAAGTTTGGCAACCCCTGCCCTAGACTATTAGAATACGAAACTATCGTTCACGCATAAATGGATCAGCGCCCACATAGCTCCAATTTCCGTTTCAGTTTAATTTCATGGTTTAGAAACTATGCTGGTTGTGTATGGTTAAAAAACCATATAGTTTTGTATTTTCGGTTCTTAACAATACCAGTTGTAAACAGTTTCAAAATCGTAAACATAAAGATGTGTTCCTAACCATAAACTTTTTGGTTATTCAGATGGACAGACTGTTGTCGATTAATTTACCGTAATTTCAGAATGAGAATTCTAACAGTGTATGTTACTTAAAAAATTCAATTTTGTAGTATTATTGCTCGGTGAAAGTAACTTGGCTACTGAAATGCAAATTTTAAGAGCTAAAATTGAAGGAAAAATAAAATTTAATTTAAATTAGTGAAATTTTAACTAATAGAATGTCTTTACCAGTCACTCTTATGTGTATGTCGATAAAAGGCTTTTTAAAGAGTTTACAGAACTGTTAAAAAAATAAGGAATGACTTATATTTTTTATTATGAAAATCAATGAATATAAAAGTTCGTTTTTCCACTTAAATGAGATTCAGTTAACTTATTCAATTAATAACAGATCGATACTTATCATATACACTGTGAAACGTTCTGGATCAAATTACGAGTGGGCCAATACTCTTTACGGGAACAAGTTACGGGACAAAAAATCTGATATACCTTAATTTTTACTGTAATGATTACCGGAAAATCACTGAATTGCTCGAATGAAATAAATAATGCAATAAAAACTAGGGTGTGATATTTTGCGCTAAAAAGTGGATTTTACGGTTAAACGGATGACGCAACCAAAGTACTTTATACCGTAATTTGATCCGGAATTTTTTACAGTGTATATATGACAATGTGATCAGAAAATTTCGGTTTATCGAAATAGTATTTTCTTTTTTTACCTATATTTTTTTTTATTTAACCTGAATATTACTCACTTGTGTTCAACAAATAAGTAAACCTAAGTGGATATAAAGTGTTTACTATTTAAATCAAATAGATACATAATAAATAAAGTATGATAAACACTAAGTGGAACATAATGCCTTCATCTCAGTTAGCCACCACAGCTGCCGTTCAACTGCAATAAAGTTCTCGCACACCCACCTGGGCTCTTTCATTTTAGAGTATTACATATTTGTATAATACTTTAAAATATGCTTCCCATATTAATTTTATCAAATGATATTCAGGATTTAGAAAGGGCATTCGTATCTTCTAAACATTGTAAGTGTTTGTTTTAGTTTGCAAACTGAAAGCCAACATGAAATTTCAAATGCCATGTGAGTTGAAATTAGAGATAAGAATGGTACTCTGGTATCGGAATGTTAATTTAAGAAGACTTTAATATTTAAATTAATTGATGACAGATACCGCAACAACTGAGCTTGGCTGATATTCAAAGTACCATATATGTAATTAAATGTTCAACATGCGTTTACTATTATTCCATTAACAATGACTGTATAGCAAGCGAAAACATACTCTGGACTCTTACTAAATGTTTTATAACTTTGATTTTTAGGTTGATTTAGTTTCTGATTATTTAACAATAGACGATGAATTTTATTTCTATAAATACTCATTGTTTTATCTTAAAAAAGAAAACTAATATTTAAACCTTACACCTTATTCTGCAATAGCAAGAAATGAAAGTAAAATAGAAATTAAATCAACGGACATCATATTCTATTTTATAAAAACAAGAAAAGAAAAAATACGAATTAAATAGAAGAATAACAAATTTTTCAAATTTGTCTGTATGCATAATGTAACAATATGTATAAGTATTCAATACTTATCCGAAAACTAAACATTTCTTCATAAAATTATTTTTTAAATTTAAATTAAAAAGAAGATTCAGTAAAAAAAGACGAAAATTATGAGATTTAATAAAAATTTTATTAAAAAAGTTAAACTACGCTTATAAAATAGCTTTACCTCAAATATCATATTTTAATCATCATCACTCATAAACAGGAACGGAAAAATATACATTAATAAACAAAGGAAATACTTTAATTGCCAAAAATAAAGATTAGTTGAAGAAGAAAAAAAATAAATTTAAAAATTCCTCAAGAAATGCATGAATAATATATATAAACATGAGAATTTTTTTTTATATTTTATTAATAAAAAATTAAGATACATTAAAAATAAACAATAAAGTATTTACTGTAAGAGTTTTAGATTAATCTTTAAAATTAAGGGAAAATAATAATGAATAAAAATTATGCCTTAACAAACGAATTGCATTTCACAAAGCTCGGGAAAGATTTCTTTCATATGAAAATCATGGATCAATATCGTGGAAATTATGCCTTTGTATAATTAATTGTATGTTTGAGAACTAGTTATATTTGCATTGCAAGCAAATGAATAAGTAAAATTTCACATGCTATTAAAGCTTAATGCAAAATTTAAATGCAAATTAATTTCTACCTACCGTGTGCTATATAGAACTTCGAAAATTTCATTTGGTCTAATTTTTACGAGCGATATTCCTTTTTCTTAATTACGGGTAAATAATTACCAAATAATTAAAAAATAGGTAAAAAAATAATTATCAAAAAGTAACATATTAAAAATATTAATTATTACAAAAAAAAATTACATAAAAGAAAATTACAAAAAAGAAAATTGTGTAAAAATGAAAGCAATAAAAAAAAGGAACTTACAAAAAATAAAAGCTTCATTTCATAATATTTTTCTCAGTTAATGAAAGTAAGCTTATTAGTACAATCGAATTTTAGGCTTACCTAACCACCATTTGGCGACTTTTTGCCAAATGGCGGTTAGAAGAAATTGATGTTATTTCACAGTAAATGATTTTTTAATTGAGGAATATTGTTAAAAATGCAATATATAAGACTTTTTGAAGATTAATATTATATTTTTATAATCGCAATGACTACAAAAATACGGAATAATGCGGCATAAAAGAATTCGTTGGCTGGAGCATAAGTCACACGAAAATAAACAAAAGACGCTACTGTCTACACTACTTTCGACACCTTTTTTTAATTATTAATATAAAATTTTAAATAAACTAGTTTATCTGCTTTATTATATGTAGAAACTTAAAAAATTAGCAAAAAAATAATTATCAAATTATTCTATTTTTTAAATGGCCCTTTTTAGGTAAAAAATAAGACTTTTTTCATTTTTTTATTTTTTTATTGTCTTTGCAGAAGCACTAAACACTGTAAAAATTATTCTATCCCCCTAAACAAAAATCCTTCGAAGATTTTTTTAAAAGGCTGAATTATATTTTGAACTATTATCTTAAAAGCAAGTACATATACTGCAGAGTTGGGAATCAATGTAGTTAAAAAAAAATCAAATTTTTAAAAATTTCCGCATTTGTCCTTGCAGAAAAAACATGAATATAAAAAGAAATTCTACTTTTAGTCTGTAATTCAAAACATGTGTGCTATAATAATAAACACTCATGAAAAATTATATACTATCATTTTAAAAACGACATTAGATTTTGCTTTTAAGGTGGTGTAAAAAATAAGAAAAAAAAACTGTTTTTGAGATAAACGCATATAAAGACTTAAAATATTAGTCTAATCACTGTTATCGACTTGGAAAAGGGTGTTTTTACTTTATAAATAATTGAAATATAAAAAGAAGTAAAGTGTATTTAGAAAGCTAAGAGTTCAGTTATTCAAAATAATTTGTAATAAACTCAATTTCAAAATTTTTGCCTTAAAATCATATTTTTGCACTTGTCAGATACCTTAGGAGACTAAATTTTAAGAATAAGTAGTTATCTGATACCCAAAACACTATTTCATAGTTCTTCAATAAACTCAAGAATGAACTCGCAATGCGGAATGGGGGTAACAAAAGATTCCTTGGAAAAGCATTGTAGACAGCAATATCACAAACGTAGGATAGAAAATGCATGAAGTCTCACATCGTGCAGATTAATTCCCTAGCATCTAGTGTGCCAACGTTTTATTCCTTCTATTTAGTAAGCGACAGTGATTGGCTTCTATTCAATGCTGTTGCTTGCAAACATATTCGCGTGAGTACTATTGAGAATCATGACATTCTTTTTCACCCTAAACACTGAATGTTTTGTTTCCATTTTGTGATGTAAAAGATAGATGTCATGAAAAAGAAGCGACACTGAAAATAGATGAAATTTTTTTCTTGAGCAGCGGTACCATCCAAATTATGCTGGAAATTCTTTTAACGAAAAAGAAAATATGTGCAAGTTTTACTGCGGGGATGAAAGAATTATCAGCAATCTCGCTGAGTTCGAGCCTAGATGTGCATGCTTTAAGCATTATATTTTTCCAAAGTTGTAATTTAGTTGACCATTTTACAACTTGTACAAATAAAGATAACTATTCACAAAAGATTTTTTTTGAATTTTATGTCAGTTGAAAGCAAAAGCTTGAAGTCAAATGTATGAGACTTGTTCACCATGTGATTAATTTGTATTTTGATTTAAATGTTAGTATCTATTCTTGACTGATATTATAACATAAATAACTGCTTATAATCTGAATGTACGTGGATTCATTCAGACGCAATAATGAATTGGTATTCAATAATGAATTGGGATTCAATAATGAGTTTGAGATTCAATAAAAGCTCAACTAAGCTACTTTGAACACTGAATCTAACATACCATATAATTTAACGGAAATTATTGTGTTTTATTTTTCACAGGTCTGAGCACAATTTCTGAACTACAAATTATTTTTTTAAGGTTTGCAATCTTGCAAAATCAAAAAGAGGCATGAAGCTTCAAAAATGAACGTTTTTCTTACAAGGGTCAAAATGACCTCTTTTGGATGTTTTAGATATTTCTAAGATTATTTATTTTAATAATCAAAGTAATTTTGATCGACAAAATTAGTCAATCAGTCAATTTTGATCAATTAATCAATGAAATTTTGATGTTATATGCTTAATAACAATTTTAAAAAAATTATGAGTCTTAAAGCTCACGCGTATCTTCAAAAACAACATAAGAAATAATTAAAAATGATCAAAATATTCCCAATGGAGATTCTAGTGCTATATGGGAAATCCAGCAGAAAATGACCTATATGTTGTTTTAACCAATATAATATAACTTTTTACTAATGTAGAAAACTTGAATCTTGCAATCATCTTAGTTCGATACAATCTAACTTTTCATCAAATTTAATTTAAGAACGATATATATATANATACTCCAGATATATATATATATATATATATATAAGCTATGGCATGCATTTATAAGCTGACTGGCTTTGAGGATGAGTGAGGGAATAGAACAAAGCACGTTGGTGGCGTGCTCTTAGCATTTCTGTAATAGATATCGCACGCTATACATCAATTTAAACTACGTGAATTTAATGCTGCAGGGTGATATATAGGTCCAACAAAAAATCCTGTAGATCTGTGGTCACTAATCTTTTGAACCCTACAGATCACCAAATGGAAAAAAATTAATCTCCTCAATCACTCGATTTTTTGAAGGAGTATTTGAGTATGTTTTAAATCTTTAACTCCAAAACAAAATTTACGTGTTTAAACAATTTTTTCAATTGAAAAGTTATTCAAAGTGCCAATTTCAAATAAATACAAAATTTTTAAATTGAATTTTTATTTAACAATTCATTCAAAGACGAAAAAAAAGTCAAATAATGATAATGATTAATTAAAGTTTGTTTAATAATTACAATAAGAGGAATAATATTCAATCATTGTGAATTCAAATCTTCCTATAGGTGAGTTGATCATTCACTTATGCAGGTCTTGTCTTTAATTATTAGATAAAATCATTAAAACGTCACCTAATGAAGGACACTTAATCGTAAAGAACAATTAATCGTCAAGGGTAAAATTAATCGTAATGCGAGATTAGAAAAATAATTTCTCAATGACAAATTAAAATAAAAGTAGAGAAATAAATCTTTTTTCTTTTATTTGCTTATTGTACTTGTTTTTTTCCTATTTACTTTATTCAGATATGAAAAAAACTATATAAAAATCGATTTCATTTCACCAGAAATTTATAGTTTCTTTGCATTGTTTCAGCATTAACAGTGACCATTAAAATGGACAGTAAGCAGTTTTTTATGCCATTGCAACTGCAGAAACTACCTCAAAATACACTGGGGCTTTATAGGATTGCAAAAACTTAAGGCAATACGAAACATTTTTTGTAGCAGAATATCAACAAAGAAATTTACTTTTCTGTCTATTATATAGTAGATTCGACAAAGGGAGAAAGAAAAACCTTCAGATTTTACGACAGTGGTGATACTAGTGCTCCAAGTTTACTAAGCTATAAAAAAACTTAAATGCCTTATTCCTTATATTAATTAGTATTGCTTTCCCTATTTATTCTGTACATAAACCTTTCATTTTATCCCTTATAAGTTAACAACGAATAAAACTTTACACCAGTTTCAAATTTTGCTTAATAAATTAATTCACAAAGCCAGGAAGTTTAGTGTCGATTATAAGTTTTGTTCAAAAACAAATTCATCGTTAATCAAGGAATGTAATAGCAAATGTTACACAGTCTTATTGAAGTTAGAACCAGTTTGATGTTTACAGCTTCGCTTTTCCGTAAAATGTATATTCCTTTGAGAGATTTCAAATGCTCAAACATTCGAACACCGGCACTCGATCAAACGTGCAAGCTTAAATCATCTTAATTAGAATTCGTTCTATTTTATTTATTCTTACACTGCTGAATAATTTACTAAGCACATAAGCTAGTTTCAGCTGCCCGTAATATGCAAATCTAATTATTTTACTCAAAAATATTTTAGCATTTACGATTATTCGCCTATCCCATTAAAAGGGTAAAGTAAGATCTTTGAAGTACATGCAAATTTACCCGCTAATTAATCTGATTACCGGCATATTTCGCGTCCTAAATTCATTTATGTCTGTTTCATTGATGGTCTGTGTGAAATCAAACTCCATTTATAATAAGGTTTTTTCGATTAACAGTGGACTAACGAAAATGTTTTGACATTTCGCTAACTCACTAAATAGAAAATCCCCCATCCCAAAAACTGGGCCTTAATTAGACATTGTTGGAATTTTTCAATTACAGTTCTATGCAAAATCTTAAATATCAGGTGATACTACACAGCGTTATTGTTTTTACTCGACCGAAACCTGGTTGCACCTGTTAGCGTTTGTATATCAATAGGTTAAATTAAACGATATGTAACATAAATTCGACGATTAGATAAATTAGACGATAAATTATATAAATATAGAATATTTATTTTATCAGGTATTATATTAGTATATTATAATAATTAGACCAAATTATTAGCCTCACAATAGTGTTTTAATTATTACATGTTTTGCACGAGTTTATACGCAATACTTTTTTATTTAAACATACATGTAATGGGTATTAATTCAAGAGATTTTTTATATACTTCCTATTTGTATTTATTTTTAATGTATTGCATTACAATGTTAACCAGTTGATACACGAACATAACCAAGTGTAAACCGGTTTCAGCAGCGTAAAAACAATAATGGTGCATAGTATTACCTGATAATTAATATTTTAGATAGAATCTTATAGTGCGTCAAATAATTTGGCCAGAGACTGTAATTACAGATACTTAATAGTTTGAAAGCCGAATACCAATAACATAGTTTAAAATAGCTTAAGACTTTTAGATATGTTAGAGTCCATACCGGGCGTCGTAAAAATGATCTACAATTTGAAAAAGAAATTTCAAAGCCGAAAGAATTTGCTGCATTCTGCAAAGAAAACCAAAACATTTTTTGTCCCCAAGTCTTCAGAATTAGTTTAAAAATTTTTCAATAGATGCTTCTAATAACTGAAAAGATTATAAAACAACCTTTTCTGCTACGTGACAGACCATTCTAACTGAATTCTTCTCTCAAGCCGTTGCCAAATTCTATCGAGCAATTTTTAGATTTTGTTCGATAGCTGTTGGCGAAATTCATTGCTCATTTTCGGAAAAAAATAAGTTAGTTTACTAAGCAGACAGCAGCAAACCGTACATTTCTATAAATTTCTATTTTTTTAAATTGATGTTTCTTTTAAATTACTTTAGATTTTTGGCACATTCGGTTACTACCTGCGTAAAAATATGATTTTTTATTTAATTCAACTGTTTTCAAAGTGTAAAATACCATTTTTTTAAAGTAAGCATTTCATTCGTAAATTTGACTTAATTTATATATATTTATAAGCTAGGATCAACTTATTACAATTATATCTAATTATCATAAAAATTTTCAAACATTTTCCCCTTAGACTTTGAAATGATTTTTGGCAGAAATGTGAGCATTCCATAGTCTAAATTATGAGTGAAAAACCGATAGAGAAGATTCAGGAAGAAAATATAATTTAAATTAGATTCTTTCATTAGTTACAATAAAAAAAATCAATTTTGCTAGACATTAGAAGTCCTTCGTGGTTTGCACAAATACAATTAAATTCTTATCTACAAGATACGGATATACTAGCGATATAATTCAATGTTAAAAAAGAAACCAACTGCCATAATCGGCATTTAAATTCGAATCCTGTTTCATGCATGCGTAATAAACACGTACCCATGTATGTACCCGTGCATATACATGTATACATGAGTTGAGTACATGTTTCCTATACCTATTTCATTATTTTGGAGTTAAAGAATGACAAACATTTTAAAATAAAACTCCAGCACTGTTTCTTCCAAAAAAAAAAAGAAAGACTATAGTTTCTAAATATAATGTCTCTAACAATAAATATATAACTGTAATTTTATAAAATAATATTATTTAGACAGTTCGGAGAAATGAAATTGTATGGTAAATTCGCTAAAAAATGAGGGACAGAAAAAAAGCGAAAGAAATCATACATTTTAACACTAAGCAGTTATTAGCATTCTTCTCAAACGTTTATTAATTACATCCTTATGATATAAAACGCTTAACTTCATTCCCTATATTTACATGAAGTCCAAAAATATAATAGATTTCTATTGATATAAATAAAAGCTACAATTAAAGAGAAAAATTCAAGCATATAAATGAAACAT
Source organism: Parasteatoda tepidariorum (assembly GCF_043381705.1). Lineage (NCBI taxonomy): Eukaryota > Metazoa > Arthropoda > Arachnida > Araneae > Theridiidae > Parasteatoda > Parasteatoda tepidariorum. The sequence continues at coordinate 5,423,810 of NC_092214.1, forward strand.
TAGCAAAACTAGAGAAAAATTAAATTTCGAATTAAATTTCAAAATTTCAGAATAAAAGTTGTAAGAAAGTGCATTCTCTTTATCTTTAAATCCTGAAAAAATTTCTAAAAATAAAATATCGTTTAATTAATGATATACAGGTAGAAAGAAGAGTTCTTTCCGCCATTAACATAATTTAAAAATTGCTACACATTTCTTTGGTCTAGCGTTTTAATAGTGCATTATGGGAAAACGTGGCTTAAAATATTTCACGATTATTTCAATTATATTTATAAAAAGACAGAAGTGTGTTTTATTTGCAGATTTTGCCGTATTTACTGCATTTAGAAAAGCACTAAATGACAAAATATTTTGAGAGATGGTCGTGAAAAATTCTTTAAGAGAATTTTAAAGAATTATTACTTTTAGTTCAGTGGGGGATTTCGTTGGTGTGAAAATGTAATTGATATTTTTAAAAGCGTTGTGAGTGCCTTTAAAGCTACTTTTTGCGTTTATATTTTCCTCTTCACAAAAAAAAAAAATAATCCACAGTTAGATAATGGGGAAAAAATACTTAAAAGGTGTCTTTGGAGAATACATGTTGATAAGTGGGGTTTTTTTTCTTTATGGAAGGAAAAATTGTAAGCATTTGTTTGACATATAGTACTCAAATAACATTTGAAATCTTAGATCTCATATTTTTCGAATGTGCTGAGTTTATGTAATTGTAACCCATGTGAAACATTTGTGTAATGTTTGTTTTTTGGAAATATTGCCTAAATAATTTTTTTCTCGGTGCAATTCATGAAATAGAACCAATATTAAGTATGTGTGTGATGTTTCATTTAAAATATTTCAGACTAAACTTTTGAAGTAATCGTTTTGAATCATGCTTATAGACACTGCATAAATAATAATATAAAGGAATATTTATTAAGACACTCTTAGAAATAAAAATCTCCTTTTTGAGTGCTCAGCCATCTTTCAGCTATATTTCGTTAATGTTGAGAATCATTTCGTCATGAAATCATGTGATTTGTGACGAAACATGAAATCTCAAATATACGACGAAAATGCTTCTTCAACTTGAATCTCATCGCAGTACATTGTAGTAGATTGCTAACTAGAATGACGAAACTAGAATGGATACTAGACGATTGAAAATAAAGTGAAGAAATATCCGACCGGTGTGTATGTTGGTTGGAGAATTCGTCTTATACTAGGAAGTATACAGGGTTCGAATCCCAGTTTGAGCATGGGGGTAATATCTCTCTCTTTTTAACTTATCTCTCCTGTGTTTTTAAGGTGATATTTATCCAGATATTTGGTGCATACGATAAAGTAATTATTAGAAATGAATGAATTTCATTACATTGACGAAATTCATTTCCTCGAAAAAGTGCAGACTGTTATTTCGTCACTTAGATGAAATACTCGCTCAAAGCATACGAGGAAACTCGTATACTAGGAAAAGATTTATTTAATAACGAAGAAAGTTTCGTGAAATATGAGTATTCAATTTTTACTATGCAATAATTACCAAATTCAATAGAGTTTGGCTATAAATAAAATAAGATATTTGTACTTTAATGAGCTGCGTTTTCCTCTCCAGTAAAACAGCTTTAAGCACTTTTTGATCTTTACATTAATCTTTAAAGATAGAAATAGAATTAACAATTTATATTTTCGCATTTTAATATTTTTTTGAATAATTTATATTTCACGATTTCAATACTTTCTGAGAATTCCAAAATAGAAACTTGAATCAGCTGAAGGATAAAATCTTAAACCTACGGAAATTATTTTTCTGTACATGTTTTTTACCTTCCAAAAATAACTATACAATCATAAGGAATTAAAGAAAAAACATCATAACGACATTTTCACGTTACGTAAAAAAATAAAAAAACAGCAACTGTCAATCCGTCGTTTTTAAACAAACTAGAACTTGAAACTAAGAACTTCTTCTTCTGAGAATGAAAAGTTATATTCATTTTCGGAAGAAGACAATAAAATAAATGTTATGTATTAAAGTTATATATATATATATAGGGGGAGAGCGGGCAAGATGGACCGCTTAAGGAAACTTGGATCAAAAAATAGTAAACTAGATCAATTTTATATCTTTTATATTGTAAACATATAGTGGGAACATTGCTCTTACATATCTCATATGGAAAATAAATAAATAATACAGTTCAATAATAATAACTTAACATAAACGAAAATGGAAGACTGTCCCATCTTGCCCGGGCTACCCGGGCAAGATGGGACACACCATTATATTTCGAAAATCACTGAAATTAATGTCAGAATAAGAGAATAATCGACAAAAAAAACGTTCCTAAACATCGCAGTTACTGCATAAGAAGCTGCCAAAACCGGAATAAGCACTGCAAGCATCATGAGCCCATTCTAAGCAATCTGAATATTGCCTGTCACTTAATTCATTATAAATTGTTTTTATAAATTTTTTTTAAATAATTCGTTAAGTAATATTTGCTAGTTCATATTTCTTTTTGATAATATTACCTTATTTTTTTATGCTTTTTGCCAAATCCGGAGAGTTTAATTTTTATATTACACTTTTAGTCGACTTTGTCCGTCCCATATTGCCCGGTCCAAGTTGCCTGGATAGCACATTTTTTTAGAAAGATATCCGCAAATTTGCTTAAATAAATAAATTTTAATTTGCACTACTCATTATGTTTGTACAGTAATAACACTACATGGCCACAAATTTGAAAAATTTGTTCCAATGTATTAAACAAGTAATATCAGCATACAAATCAGGAAAAATATTTTACCACGATATAAGAAAAACAAAACAATACTTGCACTTCGGCCTTGTGAACTGACGGCACCTTGTGAACTGACGAAAAAACTTGTGCATATTGAGAACAACAATATTTTCTTTCCGAAAACGCACTTTAGATGTCGCTATCGTGATGCGCATGGAAAAAAAAAGCGATGTCCCGTCTTGCCCGGTGGTCCCATGTTGCCTTACCTTCCCATATATATATATATGTATATATATATATAGAGAGAGAGAGAGAGAGAGAGAGAGAGACTGAGAAAGACAGAGAGAGAGAGACAGAGAGAGAGAGAGAGACAGAGAGAAGTTACATTATTACTATTTATTATTTTTCTATTGTCTATTCTTTTGAAGAAATATTAGCAGAATCGTTATAAAAAGTTATACTATTGATATTATGTAATAGAAAATAGACGTTAAGAAAATATAATTTTTTAATCTCTTAACTTAATAATACTATAAACTTAGTAATAACTAATAATTGTGGACTATTACTTTTTATTGCCTTCGATACTTCCATCACTTTTTACTGATTTATTTAAAACCAAAAGAAATTCAGTAAACTGTTATGAGTTAGTAACAGTTATCCATGACTTTACGTTTAGTTTTGCGTATCAAAAGGGAATGATAATAAAAGCATATTTTATTTATAATTTTACCAAAGTGCTATGGTAAAAATTATCGCACATTATGTTGTTCAATCAGTCAGAAATCGCAGTAAATAACATATTTTATTCATTTTGGTTATACTTTTTTCTCTATATGGTTAAATTTTACAGGAGTATTTAATTAAATGTAGTTTAATAAAATAAATGATTTAAAGATCTCGAGACTGAAAGATAATAAAATTACATTTTTATTTAAAAAATTGCAATTTTCTTCCGTAAATTATTGTATCTAACCAAAGCTTTCATTTAACTCATGCACTGTTTAGAAGTTGCTAAATAAGAAAGACTTAACAATTATAAATATAACGCTAAATATATTCTATTAAAAAAATATAAATTTCTTTATTTTTAAATTATAAAAATGTAGGTAATCACATTTTTACGCTGAAATCACTTTTTTTATCACCATTTACCAAGCTATTCCAAACCAAAACAAAGTTACATAAATTGCAACTTTTCAACCCCCATCAATCTCAAATCAATTAATAATTTTTACTCCAATCTTTGCTTAATTGCATAAAACAAAGAGCTATTTTTATGAATGAGATTATCTGTTATCGGCTTTCATGAAAAACAGAGTATCTTACAAGCACGTTCAAAATCAATAACTATGTACCGTCAATGGCGGTAAAGAGCAATCTCTTAAGCATGTAAGCAGACAGAAGAAAAAAAGGAGCATCGTATTTTTCCGTTAGAGTTTTCAAGCTAGCGTACTTTGTTTTCTGATATCAGAGCACTACTGATAGAAATAAATTGCTTTTCTTAGCGGTAATGAAAGAAGCGAATACTTTCCTTCGACTCCTAATTCATATTCATGCGAGCATTACTTAGCCAAGAAGTATTTCGGGGACCTGTGTGAGTTTATTCCGAAAATCGACAAAAGAATTTTTGGTGGGAAATCATGAGCATTACTTTATACATAGATCCGGTAAATTTTTCCCAAATCTTCTCTGACTAATGACGACGCATAAATATTTATAGATCTCTTTCGATGTTACGTGTCACAATTAGATCACGGGGAGACTTCGATATGGAATTCTTCCATTGCCAGTGGCGAGTCTTACTGGGCGAAGAAAAGTTACTCGCAAGTAAATTGTTTCTTTTTTTCATCATTTTTCTCTCTTTAAATTTCAGAAGAGCTTTGAAAAGATAATTTGAATTTAGAATCAATGAAAATATGAAGAGGTCATTATAAACACTACAGTTTTCAATGATTTTTTTTCAATCGAATAAAATACTCGGTTGGTACTAAAGAAAGATATGAATAGAAAGATTTTTAATGGTTTTTTCGAAAATTTAAAACTAAATTTTAAAAATCTCATTAAAAAGTTTGTTTGCGAGGGAGTGATGAAATAAATTACGGAGAAATATTTCTTGGAAAAATCCTTTAATTCGTTGAAGAAAACTATTGTGGAGGAGTTCAAAATATATTTAAATTAAGAAAAATGTTGTTTCTGTAACTGATCATTTAAATTATGACAGAACTTTACAGTTAAACATGATTTTAAGAATTGTGTAAACACAATTATGTATTTGTGTCTTAATTGTTGTATTTTAGGGAAAATGTAATGGAAATGACTGCATAAGATCATGCAAATATCTTTGAAATTTAGAAAGAAAAACAAGCTTTCATTCAAAGTTTATTGTGGAGAAAAACAATCATATGATAAAATAATAAGACAGCAAATGCTTAGAATATACAAACCGACTACAAATATAACAACTGTTGAAACAAAATTATACGTCTGTGTCTTAAATGTGGTATAGTATAAGAAATGCAATGACAATAACTGCAGAAGACTGACAGGACAAATGTATTCGTAATATAAACAACAACAAAAAAGAACAAGCTTTTATTTAAAGTTCATTTTAAAGAAGAATAGTCGTATAATCAAATCATGAAAGAACAGCAAATGGTTAAAGTTCTAAAGCTGAATACAAATTTAACAATTGTGAAACCAAAGTTATATATCTGTGCTTTAACCTTTAACTGACATACAGTAGAGGAAATGCAATGAAAATAACTGCATGAGATCGAACAAACAAATATTTTAAAATTTGGAAAGAAAAACAAACTTCCATTCAAAGTTTGTTGTAGAGAAAAGTAATTGTATGATAGAATAATAAAAAGACAGCAAATGCTTAAAATTTAAAAGCTGATGACAAATTTAGCAATAGTGAAAACAAAATTATATCTCCGAGCTTTAACAGAAGAGAAAATGCAATGACAATAACTGCATGAGATAAAACAAATATCTTTGTAATTTAGAAAGTAAAGCACGCTTTCATTCAAATTTTATTGTAAAGAAGAACAATAATGTGATAAAATCATAAAGGACAACAAATTCTTAACAATTAGAAGTTAAATGCAAATTTAACAATAGTGGAAACAAAATTATGTTTCTGTGGTTTAGCTGTTGAACAGTGGGCAAAAAAAAAGATATCACCCTGAAAAAAATTCGTTCTAATGATCAGATTATCATAAACTTAGTGTCAATCTTAATGGATTCCTGGGGTGACCTCAAATATGCTGATTAATTAGTGCTAACTATTAATTAAGTTACGAAATCAGACACAAAAGTGTGCTTTCTCTGCATAAACATAAAGTTTTTTTTACATATTTGGAATCCTGAGCTTTAAAATAGGGGCAAAATTTCGAAAATTGGGTCGCAATAAGATTTATATATTTGGCGATAGTCCAAGAAAATAGCCAAGTGAAGTCGCCGCCGCAAATGAATATTTTAAGATAACCCATAGAGTAATTCATGAGAGGAATACTTAATTTTACTCCGTTGCTTAGCAACCAAGTTGAGACTATAAAAAAATTTGAAATAATATTCTGTGATTGCTCGGAGAAGTTTAATTAATAACAGTTCATCGAAAATATCTCGAAGTTTATAGGCAATAGACAATTTTTAAGCTGAATTCTGTCCAAAAAGCAAAGATTTTCTTTTCTTTTAATCTCCTTTGAAAAAAAAAATTGAATCCATTTATAAATTATTTATGATTTTCTAAGCTTATCGAATTAAAATACATAATTTTTTTTATCTAAGATTACTTGACTTTTTTATGTTGTTTTTACTTCATTTATGCGACGATTACTTACTAAAATCAAATCTACACAACTTTTTATAACTATATACAAAATTTTATGGATAATTATTTTTACAGCTTTGATCGAGTCTTCTAGGTAAGAAAGTTTAAAGAAACAAAAAAAGTGCTAGATAAAATGTAGAATGTATAGTAATCCCAATGCACATTCACAAGGTTTCATAAAATTTGCGATATTTTTTCTTCTATAACTGAAGGAATACTGAATGTTAAATGGCATTTTAAAAACATTGAAATATGTTATATCTAAGAATAACATATTTAAATAATATATTGCATTTGTATTATTCATTGCTTAAAAAATCAGTTCCTTCTATCGAATAATTAGGTTACATTTTTTTCTTTGAATAAAGATGTTTTGCAAACATCATCCTGATGTTTCGATACATTCTGAAACTTATTTTCGCAAATTCACCATAAAATGTTGCACAAGTTCTTAATTTCCATAGGCTACATTTATCACCAAATACCGCCGCTATGATTTCTTTGTTTTTTTATATATATCTGATACGATACTCTCCTCTTAAAAAGAGTTCGTAAATTAAATAGTTTTAAGGAACAGCTATTTCAAACAAGTTAGCGCTTTCGCCCTTCTCCAAGTTATTTGAAAATGTATTTTTTATTTATCGACTCTAAAGTTTATTCAACATATATTTTAGGTTTCAGGGTATACTTTAGGCTTATTTCGATTGGCTTTATTTTTACACCCTTATTTACTGAAATTATTAAATAATTTGCTTAAAATAAATTATTCTAGCTGTATGATTTAATGCATTTATAGTATAATAGTAAACGGGGCTTCCATCGCATATCCTTAAACTTAATACCGTTATCATTAAATAAATGGATTAAGCTTAGATAAATAATAGTTAATTTAGTTAATAATTAATATAGATAATAGCTAATTTTTTTCTCGTTTTAGCTTTCAAGGAATTATATGTTTCATAAAAACAGATTTCGATTCAGAAAATAACAAAGTTATTAAGTAGGTTCCTTGGAGCAATATCATTCTTATTCTCTTATGATGAAATATAGGAAAAATTAAATTTTAGATTTTCCGCAAAAAGTATGTTAACCTTCGCGCTACCTATTTTTTTTTATAAACAAAATAACTTCGAAAATTGCGCATTTTTTATTACATTTTTTTAAATCAGAGGAGGATTCTAAAAATGGTATGACTTCAGATTCTTTTTACAAATTTAGTCATTTAACAAAATGAGACCTTTTCCTAATAGAAAATTATGCTATAATAACATCTTGGGAATCATGCTAAAGTTGAAACAAAATTTTAACAAAAGTGAATTTTTTCAACATCTTTTTTTAAAAGAGCAATTTTCTCAAAATTAACGTTGCAATATATAAGTTTGAACGTCAAAATGAAATTGCGGTTCCAATTTGTTCACTCAAGAAACAAAGCAAAACAGTTGTGGTTTTTTGAGTCGCACTAATATGTACTTACTTTTCACAAACCAAGCAAATAAAAAACAATAAAGTAAATAAATAAATAATTTGTTTGTTCAATCTTAAAGAAAAGGGTGCACTTATTTACTACGATCAGTCAGATATTTTGCACTGAGTAATTTTAACATAGGGAATGTTTTTAAAATTTTATCATGTAGCTAGCTATAGTTCTGAGATTCGAAAAAAAAACTTAGCAATTACTTACGAGTGTTAATTTAAGGAAGATCTCAAAATATCAATAAAAATAAACAAAATAGTTAAGTTTATTATCGGGGGAAATCTACGCTTTAGCATAAAGAAAGAGTGAAATATATAACAAAATAATTAGTTGAATAGTTCAGTGAATCACGTGTGAACAGGTAATTAAAAATTTAGTTTCACAATTAAGATGTTAGGACGACATTTAAGATACTGAGATATATTAAGACGCTTAAAAATTTTGTCTACTTATTCGACAGCTTTTTATGTTCGGTATCTTTATACTCCTTGTAGTGACTTATAAAACATCAACACTTATTTAGATAAGTAATTTTGAAGTCACAAGAAACAAAAACAAAAAAAAAGGAAATCATTAATTTATCTTCATTTTTCGAAAAAATAGTATGCTTTAGTAAATAGTCAGCTGCTTTGCATCAAATGATTTTAAACAGCAGAATGTTTTCAATTTCTTAGCAAGATTTTGTTCTTATCAAGCAGGCAATCATTCTTTTAATAGAAACTTGTAATTTAAAAAGGAAACTTGAAAGCAAAACCTAAATTAAAGTACTAAAAAAATTATTAGTATATTAATGAAAAAATAATATAGGTCGTAACGTAAAGAATAAGATATTTAATAAAGATAAAATTTATTAAATAGTTGGTGAAATAGTTCTGTGGAACGTGAGCAGAGAGGTTATTAAAAAATTTATTTTAAGATTAAGACGATATATAAGATGTTGAGAAATTTTAAGATGCTCAAAAATATTGACTACGTATTCGTATTAATAATTATAAAATATATATTGAAAAAATGTATGGCTATATTATTCCAAATCTATGTATACGTATGTATAATATTGAAATTGTATCATTTATTGAAGAAAAAAGTTAAAAAATAAAATGTAATCGCATTAAATATAAGCACAATTTGATGTATAATTATAGTCTACCAGAAGCGTGTTTTTATAAGACTCGACGTTCGTTGAATAAAATGTTTTATTCAAATTACTTTACTAAATTACTAGATTACGAATAAACTTTTAGACGACTAAAAAGAAACATTGTATTTTAAAATTAAAAAAAAAGATTAGCAATCGGTTATTAGCGGAAAAAATATGAATGAAATTTTAAACTACGCACACGTTCCTCGTAAGTTTACCTTTTTAATATTTTAATATTTCTTCCTTGTAGCCAAATTATTCTTTTTAAAATAATTAATTTTAATTTTTCTCAACTTCTAAGTAAAAGCAATTGAAACTTTAGATTTTTAAATAAAAAAATATGCAGATTAATACGGTATAAAAATGCATACCTCATGATTAAAAATTTTTTCATCCTCAATTAAATTAAATTATAACAAATAATAAATAATTATTAAAAATTATTTTTTGCATGAAATTATCGTTGGGTAAATGAGTTTTATGAGTGCCTGAATTTCTTTTTCCGAATTGCTTAACTAGTTTTAAAAATATGACTTAAAACGCAAAAAGTGAAATTAACATTAAGGGGTCCAAACTTTGAATCACTCTCCTAGCCAAACTATGGGGACCATATTTCCCAGATTGCGGCAACAACCTGCAATTTGAAGATTAAGATTCCAAATATATAAAATAATTTATGCTTATTCAGAGAAAGCGCGTTTTTGTGGTCGATTTCATAACTTAATTAATAGTTAACACTAAATGATTAGCATATTTGAGGTCACCCTCAGTAACTATTAAGATTGACGCTTAGTACGTGAAAATCCGATCATTAGAACAAAAGTTATTCAGAGTGATATCTTTTTTTTTGCTCACTATACAGTAGAGAGAATGTAATGACAATAACTGCAGAAAATCGGACAAATATCTTCGTAATGGAAATTAGGAAACACGCAACCTTTCATCCTGGGCTTAAAGAAGAAAATATCAATCATGCGATGAAATCATAAAAAGGTAGTTAATGCTTCGTATACATTTGTAAAAAAGGAACATCATTTTTAAGGGGCTGCGTTGCCCCTATAATTTTACCAAAGTGGTACAGTTATTGAAATTAAGATTAAATTATTACAATTTTTATAATGTCAATTACTATTATGTCTAATATATATGAGATCTGCGTAAATTATTGAGAATCAGAAGATTTTTTACGACTAAAAACACTTCAACGTGACCACAACAAATTTCAACAAATCTGTCAATCGCGAAAGATCTTCTATAATTTGATAGTACCAAGCAGATACCAAAATATATCAAACACATGCTTTAATTGTTATACACTGTAAAATATCCCCGATACAGCTATGATAGGAAGTACCAGAACTCTGGCAGCATCATCCGTAAAATCTAAAATCTCCTTTTTCGGTAAAATCCATTTTTATTATAAAATTTTAGTCCGTTATTTTTAGAGTAATATTTATTTAATTATAGAGATTTAGTGATATTGCATTTAATAATACTGTAAAAAATATGGTTTTTTAGAATTTTGTTCCGTAAATTTTTTTCAGTAAAAATGCACCTTACTGTAAAAATTACCGGTATTCTGAGTGCCATTTTTTTACCATAACTATTTGAATCGGAATTTTTTGCTGCGTATTGTTGAACAACAGTCAATAAAGAATATGTAAAACATAAAGTATTCCTTATTATTTGCCTAAATATAATACATTTCAAACACGAACAGAAAAACACAAGAAATTTTTCTTTTCAATCACAAAATATCCAATAGAATGCTTTTGTTTAGTCACTGACATCATCATATGCGTTTTAGATTATTTTCGATCGAAAACGATAATTTCAATATAATTAATAATTTTAATAATATGTTAGTTATAAAGCTCTTTGTTCTTCAATTGATTATTATTATATTTTTTAGCTCTTAACTCAAGTTATTGGTCAATATGTACTATTATAGCAAAAATATTTTCATCGCTATTTCCTTGTTCGATTATAGATAGTAGAGTAGACTGTTCTTTTATATATATATATATACTGATAAAACCGAATCAGTGAAATACATTATGATTTTCCAAAATATTCTTAAGACTTTGTTACATTGGCAGTTTATATAAGCATTAAAAAGAAATAAATCATACGATTTCATATTAATATAGATATAATCCAAGAACATTAAAAATAGATTATTTTTATCGCACTAAATTAAAAATGATTTCATTAAAATGAATGCTTTGTTAAAAATGAATAATTAGTTCTATTTTCAAAGCAATTGGAAACAAAAAAATTTTACATGATGCGTGACGCATTAATAATTTGCATTAAATTTAACTTTTCCATTTGAAATAACTTTTCCGGTCCAGTTTCTTTTCCGTAACAATTTTAATTTCAATCCAATTTTAGTTTTAACAGGGTTACTATTGCAAAACAGAAAAACAAATGTATTGGTTTATTTTTAAAAAAGTAGGAACGTTACTACACAAAATATAATATTGTTTGAAATGGAAAAACTATTAGTAAATAATATGAATTTAATTTGAATCAGCCGTAATGAAACCCAGAAAGTTTGAAAATGAAAATATATGAAATGCAGAAACATTTTTCTGATTTGTGAGATGATCTTTTATTCTTACAAGATATTTTACTTGTTATTTTCAAACAATGAATATGAAAATTGGATTGTTTAATTAAGTATTTTGGTTAGTTTCTTAATTTAAAAATGTGAAGAATGTGAAAAAACAGATGCCATAAACAATGATATTGAACTTTTGAGGGATATAGAAGACCTAGGGGATCAGAAATTATCAAGACGTTTCAAAGATAATAAGTTTTAACTAAAGATATGCTATAATTTATAAAAATAAAAATATGTTTTATATCCTTTCAAAAGAAAATAAAGAAGTACTCTCAATGTGTAACAGAAGAATATGTTGCATGTAAACAATAAAATAAAAAAAAACGATTCAAATTTATAGTCAATGCTATTCTCGGCAAACCGAATAATAATAATACAACACTGTTAGAAACTTCTTGGAAAAAGGGTTAAATAACAATTTATTTGTTATTTTACCGTATTCAAACAGGTAAATAGGTAGGTATTTTATTTAGGTCTCACTAGATCTGCACGATGGGCTATTGGCGACTGTCAGAGGAACATTCCTGAGGATGAATCGAAAACATACCATCACCAGATATCATTCCCAGAAGGGATCTAATTCGGTGAAGCCACTTTCCCTATTTAGACATAGATCTAAAGGAGAAGGAAATTTTCTTCAGATTCTTGTACCAATGGTATTGCTCAGTGACCAACCACAGGAGCCCACCTAAGGAAGTCACTTAGTTCCTTGCATCTGGGTGCATATTAGAGATAACAGGGCTGGTTTGTCAATCTTACGACCAACAGAATGGGAGTTCTGGCCCCCACGTCGACTTCACAATATTTTCTCCATTCCCTTCAACACACGAAAAGTTTCCAGTGTTCTACACTCACCAATAGTGACCCTGGACTATTAGAAAATGATGCTCTCATTCCCACAAAGATGGCAGCACCATAAAGTTGCTTAGCGTAAAGAAGTCTAGTATTTTCCATCTCTTACTGTAGGTGAAACAAACACATAAACTAATTAAATCACATTCCACGGTTCAAATAGAACTCAACCACAACCTAACTCTAATGCCCATTACCTAACAAAAAGCCTAAATCCAATGTCCAGTTAAATTCCTTTTTACGGTTTTGAATCCATGCTAGCTGTTAATAATTAAAAAGCGGTATTGTTTCATGTTCATCTTTTTTAAACCGTATTAGTTGTGAACGGTTTAAAAATCATAAAGGTAAAGAGTGTTCATTACCATAAACTTTACAGTTAATTAGATCGATAGACTGCTGCCTTTTACTTTACCGTAATTTTAGAATTAAAATTCTTACTGTGAACAATTGAATGCATTTAGGGATATATAAATTGCAAATAAACATTTTATTTTGCAATAAATGCGTTACTTATGTTATTGCTTTATTTTTATTTGCTAAATGGAATATTAATTTTTAAATTTTATTTAAAATGCGAGTTTCTGTTCTACACCAATCAATTTTGTCTTTACTGCATTTATTATTTTCATAAAATTTTTTTATTTAGTTCTAGAAAAAATTAAAATAAATTTTCTGTAATTTTGAAAGTAACAAAAATAGTTTAATTTCAGAAGGATTAAGAGGCATGTTTATAGTCGTCAAAATTTCTTCATTTTAAATAAGACATTTTTGATGCTTCATCACTCAGTATTTCTTAAAGAGAACTTCAGTATTTCTTAAGGAGAAAACATTCTTTAGTTAATCCCCCTTAACCCTTTAACACAAGAAGAGTTTCCAGTGCACTTCCCTATTAGAACACGAGGCTCTCATTCACGCATAGATTGCAGCATCGTAAAGCTGCTTATTTAAAAAAAAGTCCAGTCTTTCCCCGTCTCTTAAAAAAGGCCAAATAGCCAGATAAACTAATTAAGCCACATTCCATGGTTCATTTAATGAAATGTAACTCACCAGCAATGACCCTTGCCTACCAAAAGCCTAACTCCAATGTCCAGTTAAATTTCTTTTTTACGGTTTTGAAACCATGTGAGTTGAGAATGGTTAAGAAACCGTATAGTTTCGTATTCATGGTTTCTTAACGATACTAGCTGTAAATGATTTCGAAACCGCAAAGGTAAAACATGTTCTTCACCGTAAACTTAACGGTTAATTGGATGGACAGACTTCTGCCGATTATTTTGCCGTATTTTTAGATTGAAAATTCTACGCTGAAATTAAACATTTTATTTAACAATAAATATGTTACTTATTTTATTGCTTTATTTTTATTTGTTACGTGGAATGTTAATTTTAATAATTTACTTAAAATGAGCGTTTCTGTTTGACACTAACAAATTTTATTTTAGAGTTAACTGTATTTATTATTTTCATAAAATTGTTTTAATTAGTTCTAGAAAAACTTAAAAGAAATTTTCAGTAATTTTGAAACTAACACAATAGTTTAATTTAGGAAGAATTGAGACGCATGTATATAGTCGTTTCATTGAGTTTATGACTAAATTCCTTCATTTAAAATAAGACGTTTGATGTTTTACCTCCTTCCTTTTTTAACTTCAGTATTTCTTAAATTGAAAACATTCCTCAGTTAATTTTTCTTCCTTCAGCTAAGTAATTTTACTATGACATTGTTTTAATTAACATCAACTTCATTATTTTAAATTTTTATGAACAAATGTTACAAAGCAATAGTCACTTTTTAAAAAAAAAATACAATGATGCGATTTTAAACTATTCTTGCGTTAAAAATAACTGCTCTTTAAATTCTAAAGGAAACTCTTGCGCAATTTTATCTTTCTGAGATGTTCTAACAAAAATGAAAAATTGGTTTTTCTCTTTTGGATTCTGTAAAGTTAAAAACTAATAAAATTAAAAACTGGAGCTTTTTACCATGTGTTGTGCAGAGATATTTACTTTAACTTAATTTCTTTTTCTGAGATACATTTGTTTAGCTACAAGTAAAATATTTTTTTTATTAATGCAACAAGTATAAATTTTTATACATATTAATACGTTAGCCAAAAAATAATTATACAGAAGTCTGTAAATAATAATACAGTAGCCTATAAATATTACTAAAGTAGATAAAATCAAAATATTTCCTTGTTAACAACTATGGGTCCTTTAATTTCGATAACTTTAACTTCCTGTATTTAAATAATGCAAACACGTTTATTACCTGACGTGACGTAGTAATAAATAACATGAAAAAACTTCGAAGAAATATCTCATATCTCGAACTTCAACTGGTATAAATAAAGGGTATTGCAAATATATGTGTTATAAATAAAGCTTGTTTATTACGTCATTAAACGTGTTTTTATCAATACTATTTATATACATTCAATGATTAAAAGGCTTTTAAAACTGCATAGAGAGTACTCTATAAGATAACTGATTGGATAACTAAGATAAGAGATAGTACTTAAGAATTTGGGTGGTCACAGTCAACCATGAACTGTAATTGCTTAGTAGTTAATTACTTAGTCATACCTTACAATAATGAACTCTATATTAGTAACAATAAGAAATTTTACAATGAACAATAATGAAGAATAAACAATAATTAATTTTACAATAAACAATAATACAAACAATAATGAATTAATTAAACTTTCATTGTTACGTTTGCATATGAATTTAAATTAATGTTATTTAATTAATGTTACGTTAAATGAATGTCATTTAATTTAAATTGATAAACATTCAATCATGTGCTTGTCGCAAAGTAATAAATTTTGATTGAATGTTAATTAATGTAATAGTTAATTACATAGTAATTCCTTATAATAATGTATTTTATATTAGTAACAATAAGAAATTTTACAATGAGCAATAAGGAATAATGAACAATAATTAATTTTACAATAAACAATAATGTAAACCATTATGAATTTTATATTTGTATTTAATTAAACCTTCATTATTACTTTCGTTATTTTATTTAAATTAAAGTTATTCGATTAATGTTACGTTAAAGGAATGTCATTTAATTTAAAGTAATAAATATTCAATCATATGCTTGTCGCAAAGTAATAAATTTTGATTGAATGTAGAGTTTAGATCACTAAAGTGTAGTCGTTTTAAGCTCCACGAAACAAAACAGACGGTGTTACAAGCTGAGTATGACGGAAAAAAATGGTATGGAAGGAACAAAATACTTTTTATGGCTCAATGATGTGACAGCCATGTCCACGTAAAAAGGACAATTCTCTATGGGTTTGCAACCGATTAGAAATGCAATTTTTACAAATATTTTAGCCACTTGGATCAATTAGAGTAGGTCTAGGATACGGCCATAGTTTTTTCAAATCGAAATAAAAATTGTAAGAATTGAGATACAAGAAATGTTTATGCATATTTCAAATTCTCATACATGTACTCAGCATATTTTGAGCAAAACATAATAAATATGCATGTAAAAAAGTTGTCTGAATTTTAATTCTTTAATGTCGAGGTGAGATGTCTTGTCAATCAATTGAATTATAATCTATGTATCTAAGCGAGAATAAAAAGAATTGGTAATACAATTTATTTTCGTACTTTTTTAAAAAATAATCTTCATTAACAGGCTTGTAATTCAAGCAGTCTGTTTGATTTCCTTTATCATACACCAAATTATATGGCATCAGTTTCTAATTTACTTTTCCGACGAGTGACAAACTAGTAAAGCCAAAGGTGCCGGACATCGGATTTATCTACTTATCTGTTTTTGTCCCATTTCCTCTTATATATTAGCTTTACAGGATGTTACTATCTATGTAGTAATAAGCATTTAGAGAAAAACAGAATGGATTTAGACAGAAATAAAATCCATGATTCATGAAATACGTTAGCAGATTTCAAAAAAAAAAGCAGGTGTATGTTTTAATCTGTCGTGACTCTTGCATTATTTACTTACTTCAAAATAAATCTACAAAATATTAGTAAACAGTAAACTTTGCAGATAGATTTTTCGTTAAAAAAATTTAAGACGGACATTATTTTGCTGCTGAAACAAACTTGAGGCAAAATATTGTAGATCTTTTCAGATTTAAAAATATCTTGCAAAATTAATGAGTTATCTAATAAGAGTCTCATGACAAATTCTATCAAAAAGTTTTCATAATAAAACAATATGTGTGGGCATTTTCACCGAATATGAATCTTTATTTCATAAAAACAGAAAGTTTAATTCATGAAAATTACAAATATATACAATGATACAATGATTTTACATTCAACGCTAAGACAAACAAAGTAAGTTCACTGTTTCTTTCGTTTCCTTTTAATTTTAAAAGGGAAAAAAAAACATTTTCTGTGGTGCATGGTAAATTTTGGGTGGAATGATTTTACATTTTTGCAGTCGTCTATAGATTCACAATTTTTAAAATATCTCAAAATGTATTTAAAATATAATTATTTATAATTCTTTTGAGTTGAAGACAAGAAAAAATCTAAAATAAAGTTTTATGTTTATTATTATGGTAATAATACAGCGACATGTTTTACCTTTAACCAATACATCTTAATTTCAAGAAAAATCTAAAGTTTACAATATAATTTGTTGTTATAAAGATTATATTAATAGGCAAATGTATAGCACAGATTTTCAAAATTTCCAAACTAATGTATAACCAAGTCAAAATTGTCCCAAGTTTAATGTTCTTCTCTATAGTTCTTAAAATACTGAACAATAACAAGCACACATTATTATCGTC
The DNA here is from genome assembly GCF_043381705.1 of Parasteatoda tepidariorum. Classification (NCBI taxonomy): domain Eukaryota; kingdom Metazoa; phylum Arthropoda; class Arachnida; order Araneae; family Theridiidae; genus Parasteatoda; species Parasteatoda tepidariorum. Next base: position 5,441,254 of record NC_092214.1, read on the forward strand.
ATATAGGTTTTCACACACTGTTTCCAAATATTTTGACAACCTTTATCAATCAAAAAAATGTAGCTAAAAATTGACACAAAATAGCCACCCAAAGTGTAATATTTAAGATTACCATGGCATATTAAAGAAGCAGAAAAAAAAACGAAAAAAAAAACAGAGACTTTGTTAATATATTACGTTCATTATGCTAAGAATCTGACCATCATTTCAACTTATCGACAATAATAACGTAAATATGTATTACTTATTTGTTGCAATTCAGCATAGACAGCAAAACAAACACTATCTTTTAGCTTATCTTTTAGCTTAAACACTATCTTTTGGTTTAGATCAACACAGGTCAGGAGTTAATTAAAAAAGAGCCATTTCGTAATATAATTCCGTTCTTGAGAATAGCAAAATGTTCTCAAAATACTGTCTTCATTCCTTGATTTCATTTAACTTCAAAATATTTCCTTGCACAAACTCACTGTTTAATGGTAATTTTTTTAAAAATTTTACTATTAATAAGTTCTCTCCTTTTTTTTAAAAATTGTTATAAATTAATATAACATAAAGCTCACGCTGTTGATAGTTCGTATACATTACATGCTTTAAAACTTTATATTGGTTGCTATAAAGCCTTCAAGCTTCCAAATAATTGGATTTAGGTAAATCCCTCGGTTACTTAGGGTTTTCTTTATTTACGTCGCACTAAAGCTCAATCCATCCATCCGCAGATCGTATTTTTTACCTTAACCAGATCTCGATCAATCTCCGATCCAGTACCCCCAGAGATATAAGTAAATCTCTTAAAAAACATGATTTTAAACACCTAAATTTAAGCTTTTAAAAAACGGAAATAAATTAGAAAGATTCAAACCTACTATTTCTTCTTAAAAACAAAATAATATGACGGTTGAATTTAAAGCGTAGAGATTCATAAATACTTAAACACCATTGCAAATTTAAAATAATAGATTTCTATAGAAAAAAAGAACTGAACAAGAAATATTTTTAAATCGTGGTGCTTTCGTAACAAAATTTATTGGGAATAAACTAATAATATATGCTATTTGCGGAATAGTCTACTATTGTTGTTAACTAAATTTCATAAAAATCAGAATAATTCAGGTTGACTTTTAAGGCAGAGACTGATTTTATTTTCAATTTCTCCGCACGACTGAATCAAAATGTTTTCATTTTTCATTTATTTACTTATTTTCCTCTTTTAGCCCTTAGGAAACATCTCGATTTTCGGATATCAGGGACATTTTATGCTATTGCCTTTGAGGATTTACATCCCAAATTCTCGATACATTGATGTACCAAACTTCTATCATGTCTTAGAATCTTTCAAAAAGGTTTTTGATATTCCACAGACGCTATCCCTATAAAAACTTTTTTTTATTTGAATGTTGCTCTCTCTAGGACTGTTGCTTTGCCTCAAATATTCGAGTGATCAGTGCCGGAAGGTGCCACTTTATTATTTTTTATTACATGTTCGGTGTAATGAAACTTCGTAGCTATTTGACTTCTGTAATTTCTTTATAATAATTTACATGAAATCACTAGTTTTTAATAATTTGCAGGCAATTTTATGCTTATAAAAACTTCTTTTCTAATTGATTTGTAGCTGCCTCAATGAATTATTCGAATGACCAGTTTTCTGTCAGAAAGTGTAAACTTACAATCTTTTTTTTCTATTTGAATGTTGCTCTTTCTCTCTCTCGGAATCTTGTCCCCCTCCCCTTTAAATATTCGAGTAATCAGTTTTATGACAGAAGATGCCTCTTCATTACTTTTGATTACGTGTTCAGTGTAATTTCGTAATGATAATTCACGAGAAATAAAGTCTCGGTAATTGATTCATAATAATTTACACCCAACCATTAGCTTTTTAAAATTCACAAGCATTCTTGCATTAATAAAAACTTATTGGTCGAAATTGACTTTATGTCCAAGAGTTCAACACTGTGCAGCAATTGATGATTTTGCACATTCTTGATAGCAGACATATCTATCGTTTTCTTTAAGCCTAAGTTTTTAATTGCGTCTAGTTTATCTAATTTAGCCAAGGTTGCACTGGCAAAGAATGTGGTAATTGCCCTAGAGATTATGAAAACTAATAGGATTATTATGTAATATTGTTCTTTTTTCCACTGACCATCCGATCGGCATTCGCCATTCAGGTATCAGTAGAACAGATTTGTTCTACTGACTCTTTCAAGGGCACTATATTAGGTCGACCAATGTTGCTCCCACAGTAAGGACAGATAGTACGTATAATGAAAGAATCTCCATGTCTTGTCCGGGAATCGAACCCGGGAACTTTCTGATATGAGGTCAGCTCCCTGACCACTACACATTCCAGTCTGCTCTTTATTTAATATATAAAACATTATTTTTATTTAATAAAACAAAGTATATTTATCTCAAAACTATAGAGCTGTTTCTACGCTTATGTTTCTTTTGAGAAAAATAATTTCTGTAATTTCTCCTTTCAAATATATATGATTTTGAAGAACTTTAGAAATTCGTTTTCTTCAGTTAAAGAAACTACCATATCGAGCAAATTATGAAATCGTCAGTTGATTGTGTAATACATTAAAGACTAATTTTGAACACATCTGTTGTTGTTGTTATAGTTCATTTACGTCGCAATAGAGCTGCTAGAAAGGGCTATTGGTGACTGTCTGGGAAACATCCCTGAGGATGATCCGAAGACGTGCCATCACAATTTCGATCCTCTGCAGAGGGGATGGCACCCCCGCTTTAGTAGCCCAACCACCTGCACGCGAGGTCGAGCACTTTATGGTAGCACAGTTTAACGAGGACCAATACCGGGCACTCTCGGTACCTACACAGACTGATCCAAGTGGTCAACCACCCGCACACTAACCGCAGCCAGTGATGTTTGACTTCGGTGATCTGCTGGGAACCGTGTCTTAACGATCAGTTTACTGCGGGACATGAACTTATTTAATAAATAAGCTTAAAACATTACGTTTAGTTTACATTTATCGTACGTATAAAATAGGCAAGGTTTACAACTGCCTGTTTAGAGAAACAAGAAAAACTGTCAAGAATAGTTACTAAATTCTGGATATTGATTATTTTTTGTCTATATTTTTTAAATAACTTTGTAATAAGATAGGTTTTAGATTAATAGAGAGTAAGATAGAGGTTATTAACTAATTAAATTGAAAAAATAACTAAATTCTATTGCGAGAAATCAATCTTCATTGATGTTACTAACATAAGAAGAGAATCATCAACATTATTCTCTGAAGTTAGATTTTACAGCATTTGCTTCATAAATTTTTAATATTGTTTAATTTTTTTCTTTTACTGAAGACACATTACTAAAAACAGCATTTTTTAATAAGAATTAATTTTCTGAAATCGTGTCACGAATTTGATGATTCTGTTTTACGTTATTTTAGGTACTACACTTTGTTATAACATGAATGGCATTTCAGTGTTTATTACTTATTACATTAGTGTTTTTACTTATATATTACTTAGATATTTGTACAAAATCATAACTCTAAGCATCAGCGATTTTGTTAAGACACCTCAAGCTGCTGTAATATAGTTACCGCCGCAATGACATATTCCTTCGGCTTAAATTTCAGTAAATACATAGCGAAGTAAGCAATCAATGAAATTAAATTTGCCGATATCTTGCCCAAGCTATTAGGATTCTTTGTGCTACATATGCTATGCCATTATGATTCATTACGGCATGGCATATATAGTACAAAGAATCCTAATATATATATGCCATGCCATGATGAGTCATTGTGGTGGCCACTATATAAAGCTCCCTAACTCTGGACTGGTGTATACAAATTTGATGGTTTGAGCATCCTACTACGAAACCGGAGGTACTTGGTTCTAGTTCAACAGGCAGCCAAAGAACATTTTTCTCACTATTCCCCCTCCCACATTTTACTCAAAATTGAGTATATGTATTTTTATGTCACTATACTCATTCATGAAAAGATGAGTTTTTCAAGCTATATTTGTTCAAAGAAAATTTGGCACATTTTTGCTCAATTTTGAGAAACCCTTTTTTAAACTGTCATTAGAAAAATGCGGTTAAATACCGAAAGTATTTGAATATCAGTACAAAAAAGGAGTAAAAAAATTTCTAGAGGTTGAAGACAGGTATAGTGGACACTTGAATTGTCTCCATCATTTAATTCTTCAATAATAAATCACGCTGTTGCTGACCACGTACATTATAATGGACATTATAATGTCATTTTCGCATGTGACTATGAGGCTGTAGCTTACACAGTGCGCAAAAAAGATTAAAAAAGCTTCTTGAGTAACTTTTGATTTAATGATCGGATTTTCACGTTGATCATTAAATCAAAAGTTTCTAAGGGTGAGATTGAGTCACAAATTGAGATCAAAGATTGAGGTACAAAGATTAGACTCAATCTTTGATTTGAGGGACTAAACTTTAAACATAATTATTAGTGCAGACGATATTTTAAATCACGAAATCAGACACGAAAAAATACTTTTTCCAAAAAAAAACATAACATTTTCTCAATGGAATTGGATTTTTGACCCTCAAAATATGAGACATAGGCATCATCTAGAAAATATGGTGATAGTTTGGTCAAGAGGGCTGTCGAAAATTTGAACCCCTTCATGTTAATTTTACTCACTTTATCTTATAGAGTTCTAAATTCGAAGTCATCGGCTGAAAAGTTATATCTGTCATATATCAAGCCACCCGAAACTCGAAGTCCTGGACTTTGCCCCGTAATGATTATGCTTAGTGCTTAACTAAATAAAGAAAGGTAAGTAGGGTAAACTAACCAGTGAAGGAACACTTAAGGTTCGCTTTCCTTTCAAAAAATCGTATTAATTTCAAAATTCGTAATTTCAGTTAAATGACAGTGTCAACATATTTGTTACTAATTGCAAACTATGCAAAAAAAGTGTAGAGAACTTACATAATATTGTTTTAAAGTTTTGGAAGTTCAAATAACAAGTAGTAAGAAGACCCAGTGAAGGAACAGCTCTTACCAGTGAAGGAACACAAAATTGCCCAGTAAAGGAACACTTAATTTTGGTTATTTTTAAATGCTCTTTATGAATTTTTTAGCCATACAAATATATAAAAACAAGACTATTTGTGAAATTATAACATACAAGTACTTGTAAAATGCTAACTTTTTTCAGTAATCATGAACTAGAAATTAAAGTGATGTTAAATACAAAATAAATAAAAAAAAGTCATTCTTTCTTATAATTTGACAGTCAAATCTAAATCATTGTGTCATCCGATGCAAGCTCCTGAACAAAAGCTGTTATTATCATTTTTATTTTATCACCTTTTTGTTTACTTTTTTTCCTCTTATTTCTTGAAGCTTTTTTTTTCTTTTTTAAGTATTTTTTCTTTCTTTTTCTTTTCCATGTCTTCTTGTTTTAACTTTTTTTAGATCTTTCAGCCTCTTGAAATTTTTGCCATTTCTCTGAAGTTAGTGCAAAAGGTAATCTATTCGTTTTTCTTCTTATTTGACCTTTCTTTTTATCATCAATATTTGGCCAATGTAAATGGTTCTTCCAAACTTCTTCTTATTTTTCAGCAACATTTCTAGAATGCCTTTCTCGAAAATACACAAGGAAAAGGTGTTTTGAAGATTGAGGCAAATCCATCTCTTGTTGACTTATATCTAGAGGATCTTTAGAAGTACTGATTTCACTTATAGAATAATTTCTTTTTTCAACTAAGAGGGGATCAGCATGAGGACTCATTTCAAATTCGATATCTAAGATGCATTCATTATCAATACTAGCTTCAGTTCCCAAGTTTGACTTAACCAAGTGGTCTTCTTTTAATGCGTACTTCTTCCATATTGAAAAAAGTTCAGTCTCTTGGATATTTTCGATATTAGACTCTTCAGTCAATGCTGCGTTAAAAATTTGCAACATGTCTTGAGGGATTTTCCTCTCAAGCTTCTGAAGAAATTGAGTATCGTTTCTGTTTAACTCTGTTTTTTGTTCAGGAGCTTGCTTCTAAATTCTAACATTGTAAAGTAGTTCTTATAAATTACATAATCTCGTTGCTATCCTATAATGATAACTTATTAGGAGTTCTTGGTGCAAAAGCCAGCGAAAAAATGTTCTATTCAGATTTTTATGATTATATTTAATTAGTTTTCGATTTGTAAACGTAGTTTATTAAGCTGCCTAACATTTGATGCAACCCCACACCCCATTAATAAATATAAATTATAATTTTTTCATAAATTAAGCTATTAAATTAACATTTTGAACTGAAATTATTTCAGGAATTATTCATACAATTTTTAACAAAATTTCGGTTGTCCTCTATATAGCAGAATTACTTATCCTTGAGACAAGTAAAATCATATTTCACACATTACTGTTCATTCACTGGAAGTATTTCCAGTGAAGGAACATGCCTGTTTCTTCACTGGTTAGAAGTTGTTTTTTGTCTTTTAAACAAAATTTTGATGTATAATGTGACTAAAAGTACAAGAAAATTAAAAAATTTCTTTTATTTTCATTAACTGGGAGCAAAACCCAGTAAAGGAACACTTGTTCCTTCACTGGTTTTTCATCGTTTGGTGATCCAGTGAATAAACACCCCCTTATCTCAGTACTTGATTATGCTATGGTGCTCTAAAAAAATAAAACGTAACTTCAATAACTATATTTTGAATTCTCTTTTACACAGTGAGAAAAATAAGACTACTACATGCAATTAATTCCACTTCAAACATATAAATACAAACACTCACCTTATAATTTTTCCAACGAAACAAGGTGTTGCAGAGATAATAACAGATTCAAAAATTTTTCCAGAGAAGTCTATCCAAAATATTGCTAGAATCCAAATATTGCTAGATGACTTTCTATTGCTTGACAGTAAGCTATAATTACCAATCAATCTAACAAAAAACTTTCAAATTCTTATTTTTAATCAATATATATGAAATGTTCCTTCACTGGGTAGTGTTCCTTCACTGGTTGGTTTGCCCTACGCAATTCTTTCGATTTGGAAAGGCGCAGTTTACACTCTGCCCATTTTCTTAAATACGCATTTCGAACTGGATCTATTTTTAAGTGCGTATTTTGAGCTGTTTCCCTCTTCGTTAACACGCACTTCGAGTTGTGTCCAGATGTAAAAACTCAGTGTTTAGTTGTTTCCTTCGCATGAACACCATAAAGAGGTCGACGATGAGAAAAGTGCATTCGAACTTTTTAGCAACACAAACTTAGTATACAGAAAAATTTACAGAATGAAAGAATGCAAAAAAAAGTAAATGTTAGCTCATTTAAAAACTCAAGCATTTTTATGTCTATTTTTTGATAGTTTCTTAGTTGGGTTAAAGGGAATTACGATACCTTCAAGATTAGACCAATTAAGTCAACCAGCCAAAAAAATTAATTCAAGAAATTTATATAGTTTCAAAACATTTCGAATGAAGTTTTTTAAAATCATTTTGAATCATGGGTCGTAAAATAACAAAACTGATTTCAAACCAAAAATTCGAAAAATCAGAAAATTTCAAAACTCAAGTATTGATACCTGGTGAACTATGCTTTCAAAATATGCTGAGGTAAAAACACTTTCAAGTAGTAACATTACAGCAAATGCAGTTTAATATAAAGCGCTTATACACCGAAGAGCCATTGCATTATGACCACCCTGCTAATAACATGTAGGACCACCTTTAGCCCTCAAAACTGCTAGCACCCGCCTTGGCATTGATTCCACAAGGTGCTGATTGGTAGTCTGAGGTATCTGGTACCAAGCGCTCACCAACTGGTTCTGCAATTCCCTCACATTGCGAGGGGGTAGCATGGCAGCACGAATTTGGTTTTCCAAGTACGACAACAAATGCTCTATTGGATCAAGGTCAGGGAAATATGGGGGTCAAAACATGACTTGAAAGTCCCTGGAATGTTCCTCGAATGTTCCATGACGACATGACATGGATTGGTTCGAGGCATAACATGGTGCATTACCCTGTCGGTAAACACCATCCCCTGTAGGAAAAACTGTTGCCATGAATGGGTGAACCTGGTCTGAAACTATGTAGCTTACAGACGTCAGGGATTGCTCTATGAGGATTATGGGTTCTAATGTGCCCCATGAAAACTTTGTTCCTGGGATAGAAACCATGAAAACCAAGACGAGCGCATTGTTATAGATGGAGGGTGGTCATAATGTAATGGCTCTTCCGTGTAAAGTGCAGTCTACAGTAAAGATGGATGATCCTTCAACAAGTGTTACATTCAATAGTGGTAATATATAATTCATGAAAAATGATTTTTAAATATTAATTATATCAAAACTAATCTACACACTATTTTGAAAATTAAAAATTTTAAATAATTTTTTTATGAATTTTTACATTTGGTTGAAACAAGGTAATATGTCACTACTATATTTATGTTGTTGCTTAACATTTAAAAGAAATTTAAAATACAAATATATAATCCATTAATTGAACTTGTGCTTGTATTGTTAATGAAGAAAATCATTTATTACACTGGGTAACATTTTTTGTTTTTTCTGTTTCAAGAGATTTTTTAACATATCTTAGATACTTTCGCATAGTTCATTTCAAATCCGGAATCAGTTTCAGTTTTTATTTTTAAAAGACACTTTTAATCAATTTGTTGCTGAAATGTGCAAGTTTAAAATCGTTATATTTAACAGGGGATCGCGTAAACGTTGTGACAAAATTCTAGGGGAATTAGGGCATATCATCATGATTAAAATTGCGTTGGAACTCGTGCCCGAAAATTTCATGATATGCCACTGAGGGCTCTTACACATTTCATAATAGGGAAGCATCCCTATCCACGTACGACGACATTTCAGGGTATGGGTTCCTAGGAAATTTTTATCCTGATAAAGTGCCCTAACAACCCAGAAGTATGTCGTATTAATTACAGTACCACTGTTTTATGAAACGCTTTTAAACTTTTACATTGTGATAAAAATGCAATTTAAAAATATTTTTAACTTTCGGAGAAAAAATAATTTCAAATTTGAAATCCCCACACCCGAATTAGGTAAGATCAAGTATTTTTATAAGTGCTAGTGTTCCCAAGTGTTATTTATGATTGTTTTTTAAAATTAAACAAAATCAGTAAGTCTGAACAATTATGTCGGTACAAAAACAGTTTTTTTAAACGTTAGGCTAGGAAAGCACCTTGAAAACATTCAGTTTCAAATTGTTCAAAGACAATCAGTTGTTCACATTATTTTAAAAAAATATATGGATTGGAAACATAAATAAATTTGAAATATTTTCATTTTAACGCAAAATGATTCTGTTAGTTACGTTTTTAAATATAATTTGCAGATTCAGCTCCAATAAATTATTGATATGATTGTGAAAAATCACAATTAAATATAATGATGAGTAACAATCGTGTCTTTATTTTAAATATCTTGACAAAGTATAAATTTCCATACTTAAAAAAGTAGAAAACTATCAGCATTTGTATTTTTCAAGCGTAATTTGTGACAAATGCTTGAAATAAATATAGCTTTTATGTGCATTGAAAATATATTTCATGATCATCAGTAGCATAGTTTCTTCCAGTTAATGAGATTTTGGAAACACAAGAATATAAATTTCTAAGCATATAATTTGTGCTGTAGCATTTCTTATAAATTGTGTTACAAATTGTCGCAAAAGTTTCTTATCCGTTCGCAAAAAGTAATAACTTTCAGGCATTATTGAAATTAAAATTTGTCGCCTAGTTGATAAAGAGCTTTAGAAATATAATTCACCGTTATTTATTACTTTTCTCTTAATACAAAATTTAGACATCAAACACGATTTTAAGGATATTTTAAACTTTCTCAAATTAAATTATTTGAATAATGCATTTTTGATAATTCCTCAATGCAATTTGCATTAATAAATATGTAATCGCTATGCGCATAAATAACACCATTGCTTAATTTTGTATCTTCTTGTAGATTCAGGTTTCAAAATAAATTAAAAAATATTTTATCAGAATGTTAATTCATTATTCAACTCTAAATGCTAAGATGAAATATGAATTTAAAGCTCTTTTGTTCGATTTGAATATGTAGTTCAATTACCGAGTGATTGGCGTGACAAAAATGTTTTCCCTAATTCTTTTTTTTTTTTTTTAATTCAAAGCAGTAAGTTTAAGAATAAATGACGTTTCTTTGCCAGCAACTGATTAAAAACATTCATAAATATAAGCAAAAATTTAACAAAATTCAGTTTATAAAGTGAATAATATGGCTTTAAGTAAAATAACTGAAAACTTTATAAATTGAAAATTGGTTTTTATACACTGTAAAAAAAATCCAAAAATTGTGTGAATGAATACTTTTCCAAGTTGATGCCAAATCGAGCCTTCATACTCACGTAATAGGGTGTAGTTAAATTTAAAAACTAATTATTGAGAAAGCTACACCAAGCTCAAATGCATTTACTCCATTCATGAATTATTTTCGCCAATTAAAAATCAGATAATGGTAGATTGTTTATAATCCGACACGAGATGGTCGCACTCTGCTAAACACTCCACAGAAATAGAACTTAATTGTTACAAAAGTCATGTATTTGTGCTAAAAAGATAATAAGATATGCATAAATTTCACAGTTGTATTAAATAATTTTTATAGTGATTAATTTCTATTCAATTGTGTTATAATTATTCTAGCTCGGAATCATTTTAATATTCTTTGTGTAATGTATGTATATTTGATTAACTAACTCATTTTATTTCAATAATTAGTGAATATATGCATCCTAAATGAATGGTTCTTCCTCCGTATTGTATTGTAAAAGTAGTTTCACTGATTCTCAGCTCTCACTGTAATTATAAGTTTTGGTGTTACTGAATATCAAAATTGATGGCAGGTATTCCAAAAACTATTATCCTTGCTTCTTGGCGAGATGAAACACCAAAAAACAAGAGTTATCTATGTTTTGTTACTGCAAACTTTTTGGTGTAGAGATACACTGAAATATTTTACAGCGTGGTTTCAATTCCAAGAGTAAAAAAGTAAAAAAATAATGAGCGTTATTAAATATAAGTTAATAATCCATTATGTGTAAACATTTGTTGCTAACCTTTTCGTTATTGTGCATTTACAAAAATCATGACTTTACTATTGGACAGACTATTTATTTTGATACCTGACATTACTGAATAAACATAAAAAGAAGTATTATTTCCTTATATATATATATATATATATATATATATATATA
>NC_092214.1:5454129-5465311 GCF_043381705.1 Parasteatoda tepidariorum
TTATTTTCTGTTTATACATGTTACTTATTTTTACTTTTTGTGATCTATTTTATTTGTTATTTTTGTAAAAGAAATTTTTGAGTGCTCCTCACACTATTGTATTAATATATTTTGCTTTGGCTATATTGATACAATATCAGAAAGCACTCTTTCTTGTGGATATAATCGTGTGGGCTGATGAAAAGATTATATCTTTTATTTTCTGGATTTTTTAAAAAAATTTTATCCTCCCCCACCCCCCAGTTGTTTATTCTTTTATTATCATTTTCCTTTGTTTTTTCTTCATTTTGAACTTTATATATATATATATATATATATATATACACACATTCTTAGAAATTAGTAAAGATACAGGAAAAAGAGTATTTCACAAACTAATGAAAAATTTTAAAGAAATTAAAATATTTCTCTATGCCATTATAAAACATTTAGATCAATAAATATTTTTCATAATTCTCCCTTTTATTTTACACTTACTTCAGCATCTCAGTAAAACATGACACAGTTTACTGTTATTCAAAGGTCATAAACTCAAATGAGATTATTTCGTACGTAATATAAAGCTTTGTATTATTATTGATTAAAAATTACAGTGATTTAAAGTTTTTGCACCAGGGGAAGGCAAAGAAATCACATGCGTAAAAATTTTTTAAAAAATGATAATAAATCAAAACAATGTTTAAAAATTTGATTCAGAAACATTATTTTAATTATAAATGGGCACCGAAGTTACGATATGTGTGCATTTTTTTAATCCTTCCAAAAAATGTAATTGCTAACTTTTAATTAAAAAAAAAATTCTAACAAAGAAAGGAAACGTCTACAACTAAGGTCCCTGTTTAAATTATACTCTGAGAAAAAGTATGGTCGGAACTACAAAAACACAGTAAAAATTATCATGTGTCTATCTTTATTGGAGCACCTAAGAGCTCGGTAATTTTTTTAAGTGCTTGGAGAAATATTTTTGTAAAACAGCCAAAAATTTGGTTTCTTAATATATGATAAAACTTGGTAAATATGGTAAAATTCGGCAATTTTATCACGCTATTTTAGAACTTGACATAAAAACATTTTTTTGTTCGATAAAATTTACATTTCAGTTTTGTATTTTTTATTAAATGTCTGATAATAAGAAATGCAGTTTTGAAAGCAAGTTTTTCCAGTAAACTTCTACTATGTGTTCAAAATAATTACCAAATGAATAGTTTAAATGCTGTAGGAACCATATGAACGAAAAAAGTACCGAACAATGGTTTAAATAACATATATTTCGGTTTTTATTGCCAGAATTAAGTTGTTTTTTTTATCGGAAATGTTTTTTCCATACAGTAAAGTGCACTATCTTTTTTCTCCGAGTAATAATTTTATGTGGTAAAGACTCAAAAAATAATAAAAATAAAGAGCGTTCAAAAACTTTAAACCTGTGACATCATGTATCAGCTAAGCGGGACATTCTGAAGGACTGGGATTCCTTCCTTAATAATGGCATGAAACTAATTCAGCTTTAGATCCATCTTCACCTATTAATGCATAAGAAAGTGATTTTACTGTATCCTGATCTTGTGTTCCTGTTCTTAGCCAGCTTGCCTAGGTATCTGCATTGTGCGAAATGCTAACAAATTGCCATAATAATGCCTATGGTCAAGAAATTCTGAAGCTTTAATCTCTATGATCTTCTGATTCACATTAAGTTTGTTCTTAATCAGTTTTAAAGCACAAGATATTTGTGAGTCAATTAATCATTTATATAAAGGAACTTGTTTCCTAAATATATTTATTATTCGAATCATAATTATTAAAACAATTTTAGTATTAATTTTTTAAAATTTTATTTTGGTGAAAATGAGTTTTTTTATCAAGCGAAAGAAATTAATAAATAGATTTTTTGTTTAAAAAAATACTGAAAAAAATTTTAATGATAGCAAACGCATAAATGAAAAAATTTAAAAAATTTAAGTCTTTGATCCTGCGATGTCATACATCGATAAATTTTGTAATTTTAGGGGTGTTTATGACATTCAATTTCTGATTTCAGTTATGTTTAAAGCTTTCTGAGGTTTAAAGAGCCGACAATAAATTACGAACAAATCTGAGTGTTTTGAACATTTTATGCCAGGAAGTATAGCAATAAGCTTCTAACTTGTATCAATTACTTTGGTTATTATGTCCAATAAGTACACAGAATTTCTTAAGTCTAGCTTTAATGTTCATGGCGGTATGGACATTTTTACTGGAAACTAGTCTTTTTGCCTTACATTTTCTCAATATAACTGTAAAAATATTCAATAAAAATCAAACAAGTCTTATAAAACAATTTTTAATTAAGAACAAAAGTATAATTTTAAAATTTCACGAAAAAAAAGTTGCAAATTGCGCAAGATAAGAGTTCTTAAAGTATTCCTTTCATACTACGCATGCTATTTTTTTAAAATTTTGTTGTAAATCGTATTTCGTAACATTTGTAAGTTTCGTAAGAGAGTTCTGATGGTAAGGGGTTTTTCAAAAATTTCATTTTGTACTACTAAACAAGATTTATTAAAAATTTCATCGACGTTAGGAGGGATCATCCTTATTGAAAGCATCGCTTTTTTCACTAATTTCCTTTCCTTATACTGTTACTTTTCGTTTGCCGGAAAATTATTGTAGGGTACTATCCTTCACTATTAAATTTGTTTTAAGCCACAAAATGAAACTTGTGGAATACCTCTTAACTATAACAGTTCTCTTCAAAAATTTAAAAAAAAATATTTAAAAAAAATGCTAAAATCTTTTAAAGCATTTTCAAGAAATTCTAATTGTACTTTATTCATAAGTTACCGTAAACGATTCACTACAAAATCTGATAAACACAATCACACAGCAAGAAAGGAATACTTCAAATGTTCATAACTTTAGCAATTTGTAACGAATTTTTTGCTTATTTTTAAAATAATATATTTTTCATTAATTAAAAATTGCTGTAAAAATTTTGTTTAATTTTTTTGAACATTTTTAAAGTTACAGTAAGAAAACGTAAAGGAATAAAAAAGGTTTTTTCAATAAAAATATCCAATTTCTCCATGAATATTATCTAATAAGATTTTATCTGGTTACTCAATATAATGATCAATGTAATTGATTCAAGTTACAAGCTAATCTATATATTTTCTGTCAAAGGGTATTTTCGATAGGTATGACATAGGGTATTCATCTTTTGTTTTCCGTAATTTTTTCTGGTTCCTCAGACTTAGCATTATTAAACTGTAAACTTTATTGAAATTTACATTACTGACAAAATTAGATAACTTTTATTTAATATTACTCATTCTGAATCTCGAAACTTTAAACTCTATTTATATGCATAAAAAATTGTCCAAAACACATCTGAAGTTTATAAAAGTTTTTTTAAGTATCTGTTGAGAAAAATTGAAAAAAATCTCCAAAACTGAAAGTGTCCCTTCTATCATTATAGGGTAGTGTACATATATATATATATATACATATATATGTGTGTGTGAGTGTGTAATGAAGATTTGTTTTGATTTGAAATATAAATATCTAAATATTGCATACATAATTAATTAACATATTCAGATATGCCAACTGCACAGTCAAATTTAAATCGGGGGTTTATGCAATGTCTTCCCTTTTTGAAGCTGCATTTTCAATAATCTACCACATTATGAATAAGTTATTAAATATTTCCTATCTTAATAAACTTGTAATATTATTCCAATATCTTGCAATTGATTGCTTACATAAGGTTCTATTTTTTTTATTTCTTTGCATTTGCTTGATTAATATTCTAGAAAATTCCTTTATGAATTGGGTCTTCAGGATAAGATATAAATTTATGCTATCTAGTGTTTCAAAAGGAATGTTTCGTTTTCAAAGGCATGTCTTTTTTCGTGACTAACATTATAAAGAGGAGAAATACATGGGTTGAAGGAGAATTGGGTGTTATATTAACAGCCTGAGTAAATGGATGGTCCTTTTATCTCATAATGTCAGATCTGTGGGGACGATAATAATTAGCAACTCCCTGCCTTTAAAGCTCTTCTATCTTTGAAAGTACGTCAATGCGTTATCAAAGTATTAACGAAAGAATCAAAAGATAATTTTGAGTTGAAATTGGTTCGGAATTGGGTTCTATTATGAATTGTATAGCAGCCAAAAGGAAATTATATCTTCATTCACTAGAAATAGATTGCGTTTTTGTGAAATTGAAAGTTATTAATTGATTTCTAAAAAGGAAACTAAATTGGTAGATGCGTAAATATTCTACTTTTGTTTTTGTATGATACTGCTTCCTAATACGTAATCTTACATGACGTCACTTTTTCTCCTTAAGGAAATTTATTCACGGCAGCATTTAAAATTTACAATGTTTGCTCCCCTTGGCATTAAGCTTAGCAACAGCTTATAATATGAGTTGCTTGAAATTGTTCTTGTATTTAAAAGAAAGAAAATTAATACCTTCCTCTAACAAATTATTTCAAAATTGGAAGGTTTTCAAAATAATTTCGTATTATTTTCTGTGTTTTGATAAAATATTATATAAACTCTTTCTATGTAAATACAATAACAAAAATTATGAAACATTTTATTTTATAAAAAACGACAAATCAGTCAATATTTTTTATAAAACATTGTAGCTATCCTTCTTTATCCTTATATCAGATATATGAGAAAGATAACACGAGAGAAAAAAAAATTTTGTTGTATTTATGAATTTACTTGGTATAGTCTAATTCGGGTGAGGAGTTTTTAAACCTGAAAATTACTTTTGCTTCTAAAGATACAGAATTTATAATGACATTTTTAGTCTATTTTTTTTAACTATACAAGCTTAGAAACGTTATATATAACTTTAGATAAATGTTGGGACAAGCATTTAGGGAAGTTAGGCCGCATCATCAGGATTAAAATTGCATTGAAACTCATGCCTGGAAATCTCATCTTACGTAGCTTGGGGTACATTCCTATTATGAACTGTTCCTTCCTGTACTTCTGAACACTTCATAATAGGGAAGCGCACTTAGCCACCTACGGCCATCTCCGGGCATGAGTTTCTATGCAATTTTAATCCTGATGATATGTCCTAACTCCAATAGAAGTTTGAGGCAACATTCATGCAACCTCAACTTGGAGAGAGAAACCAATTGCAGATTTGAAATCAACGATAAAAAAAGTATCTAAGGTTTGCTAAATAATATCATGAAACAGGAAAAACATGTCCCCCGGTGTAATTACTAGCCGTGTCTCTAAAGCTTTACTATTTCTTAAAGTTTTTCATTGCGGTAAAAAAAAGTATCAACAAAAGAATCAAAAGACAATTTTGAGATGAAATCGGTTTTGAATGGAGTTAAAAACGAACTTATAGTTCCGATTCTCGGGACTCTTTGCACCTTTTTGAAATCAAAATTTTTTTTTTTTTACTTATATGATAAAATCAAACTGTTAGATAAGAATTGATATGCTGATTTTAATTAATAAAAAAGCTGATTATTAAGGAGTAAATGCCCATATCCTCAAAATAGGTTTTTAATGAAACTATGTTAAAAACTGCTTTCGAATTCTCAGGAATTATTCAACCAATTTTGCTCAAATTTGATATTTTGCCATGTAAAAATGCATTCTTTTAAATCAAGTAAAAAATTATCTACCTTACAATTGAAAATTCCTTTGACTATTAGAAAAAAAAACTAATGAAAAATAGTAAATACTCACTAAAAGTTGTTTTTGTTTAGAATTATCCTCGGCTAAATAAATTTTTTAATTGTATGCAATTTTTTTTTAATTTTCCTAAATTTTTTTCGAAATGTGGCAAAATGCGCCAAGAAGTAGAATTAGCATTAAGGGGTCCAGACATTGTACCGCTCTCCATATCAAACTATTTAGAAAAAATTTCCCATAATGCGGCTACATCCAATATCTTGGGGGTCGGAGATCCGAATCTATCTATAAAAAGTAAGTTTATTTGAGAAAATAAGTTTTTTTGTCTGATTTCGTAACTTTAAATATCATCTATACTAATTAAGTCACAAATTTGAGGTCGCGCCTTTGAACCTCTAAGATTGAGTCCCAGAACGTGAAGATCCGATCATTAGATCAAAATTTATTCAGGGTGACCCGTTTATTTTTCTGCCACTATACATTTCTAGTTATTAAAACCAATTACTCTATGTCTAATTCTTCCTGAAAGTTTCACTCTCCTGTTTTTTTTAGTAATAGTTCTTATCCGACTATATAAGTCTACTAAATACCTATTGTGATGTTTAGCCTCCAAAGCAACCACGTCCCTTACACTCAATAGAAGCAAAGTTCTGTGTTATTGCTGCACTTACACAACTGTCTAGATGAATGAAGGCGTTCATTACGATTAGCTGATTAATCTCAGTTAAAACAACATTCCAGAATTAAACTTCAATTCTTCCTCTCCTCTTTGAAGCTTTGTGTTGTTGTACTTCTGCTTAAATGACTGATGTTATTTTATTTATTGTTAACAAGTGTTGTTTCGACATATTTTCCAACATCTAAAGTTTTAAAATTCAATTGCGTCAATTGAGAACTTAATTTGTCTAGTTTGATAAGATTTTCAAGTAATAACTTACCACTGCCTTTCGTATCTAGTAAATTAGAAATTGTTTATGGTAGCAGTAAAAACACGATGGTTCAGCGTTTTTGGTTAGTTCGCCTTCCGATTAGGTGAGCCAGGTTCGAATACTAGCGGTAGCTGATCGATTTGAATTCTGTTACCCTTTTGCACCGACCACGGTGCTGACGTAAAATAGGTCCATTGGTATACGGAACATGTGTTATAATCTCCCTGTCATCGGACTAACTGTGAGACGTTTTCGTGGTTTTCTTCTCCATGAAACGCAAATGCGAATTAATTTCATCAAAAGTTTTTTCATGAAAGCTAATTAACTTTTATGCTTGTTTCTAAAGTTGCCTTGTCTTCTGGGGTGAGTTCAAGATTACAGAGTTACGAAATTAAACATTCATTTCCGCAAAACCAAAATTGGGTCAGCTGCTTAGCGACAGTTATAAAATTAAAAAAAGTAGCAGAGAATAATTATGGCAAATGAAGCACAACTCCTAATCTCTCGCATTCGTTTGCTGCGATGTTGAAAAATTAAGAGCACAAACAGCTTAAACACACTTTTAGAATTCCCATTCTACTATTACGGAAAAATAACTAGCAGCAATCTGTCCATGCAATTAATCGTAAAGTTCACAGTTAGGTACATCTCTTTAACTTGGCGGTTTGAAACCATTTACAACTGATATAGCTAAAATACCACGAAAATAAAATTATACATTATGTTGTTTTGCAACAATTTACAACTAGCGTAGTTTCAAAACCGTAAAAATGAAATGTAACTGAACTTCTGAATTATAGAATGTTAGGCTTTTTTGGGTTATGGACATTAGAGTTAGGTTGCGATTGTGTTGTGTTTTGTCAAGTGAACCGTGGAATAGGACTTAATTAGTTTATCTAGTAGTGTCATTTATAGTGAGATATGGAAAATACTTGACCTTTTTGTGTCACTGAAAAATCTTCTTGCGTTAAAGGAATGGATAATATATTTTAGTGTCAAAGCTGGGATTTGAACTCCGCTCACCAAGTCATAAAAATAACATATTTACACTTTCAGCTTAAATATGTAACCAGCTGCAAGGAGCTAATCAGCTTCATAAGATATTCACCACCGACTTATTACTATAACATCATTATGCATCGGCTGTTGTATTAGGTATCCGATGATGGAAATTAAAACATGAATTCGTAATCGTTATCTTTCTTAGTTTAGCTTTCAAAAACCATGCACTTAATTCTAATTAGCCTAAATGGAGTGCAGAAAATTATGGTATTTTGAAAACAATTAATAAACTAGAGATTGTGGACAAAATAATGCAAACATTTCCATTACATTACATTTTGTCATATTTCCCCAGAAATACTTAACGAAATATTTATAACTTTAAAAGCGTTTAGATCATGCAATTTCTCATACATATCAATGAGGTTTGAAGTTTTTAGAGGTTTGAGAGACCAACAATAAATTACAAACGGAAAATAATGTTTTTGAACACCCTATGCCAAAAAATGTAGCAATAGATTTGTAACCCGTGACAGTTATTTTAGCAGTTATAGGTATGCAATAATTACATTCAATTTAGCTTAAATATTTATGGAGATATGGACATTTTTGTAAAAAAATAATTTTTTTCGTCTAATGTTTGTTACTGTAATTTAAAGAATATTCAATAAGACTGAAAAAAAATCTAGCTTATTTCGAAATTAATATTATTTGTTTTCCTTACAATTTGAGAAAAATTGACAAATTTAAGTAGCACTTTTTAGCAGGAAAAATAAGAAAAAGAAAAGAAATAAATTTTGTTGTGAATCGTATTCGGCAACTAATAGTATCAATTTCAAACAATTTTCTAAGTAGTTTTCGTATTTTTTGAAAGAGAGCTCAAAATGATAAGGGGTTTTCCACATATTTTATTTTTGGACTATTAAACAAGATAAATTAAAAATGATTCCGGCATTGTTAGTGATCATCCCCATAAAAGTATATTTTTTTTGCCTGCTATCTTTCCTAATTAAATAGCATTCTGGTGCATGAACATTTATTGAAAGGTATTATCATTTGTTATTAAATTCTGTCTTATGATATAAAATAATATTGTAGAAAACCCCTTAACATTTTGAGCTTTCTTTTAAAAAAATAAGAAAGCTAGTTCGTGAATTGCTTGAAACTTTTTAAACTTTTATGAATCTCAAATCGGACTTTTTTCGTTAGTTGTTAAATATGATTCGCTACAAAATTCGGAATTTTTTTTTCTACTTTTTTCAGTGCCTGTCCAGTGTAAAATAACTATTTAATTACCTATATCTTGTGCATTTTAAATGAATTTTTCTGAAATTTTAAATCAAACATTTTGTAATTAATTTTAAATTGCTCGATAAACTTTTTTTTAACTTTATTGAATATTTTTAAAGTTATAGCAAAAAAATGTTAAAAAAAAACGTATTTTTAAAAAAATGTCCATATATCCATAAGCATTTAAGATAAGCATACGAAATTTTGTGTAATTATTACATATAAAAAACAAAGTAACTGTCACGCATTACAAATTTATTGCTACAATTTTGACAAAAGGTTTTCAAAAACAGTTTTTTCTGTTTGTAATTTATTGTCGGTCTCTCAAACCTCTAAAAACTTTAAACATCATTGATACGTATAAGAAAATCTAATCAAGTAAGCAAGATCAAACATGAGCCAACAAGCAAGAAACAGCAAGAGCAAACAAGCAAGATCTAAACACTTCTGAAGGGATGAAATACTTCGTTAAGTATTTTAGAATATTTTTAAATGAAAAAATATAGTATAAAAATAGTATAAATATGGAAAAAATTATCAGTAGAGAATTGTTTCCATTATTTTGTCCAATCCCTATATTTTTCTCACAATTACCAGTTACAGTATCTTTTAATGCAATTTTACTGGTTTGAGTACATATGGCAAAATGACAGTTAAATTAAGTGTTATTAAACCATTATTTGTAAGAAATTTCTAACAGTATAATTCATTCAACGAGTCCCCAAAAGAAATTGTCATTTAGACATCGACAAAAAAGTAGAAATTGAAGAAAGCAACTGAAAAGACAAGAGAACATATATGTTACAAAAAAAATTGCTTAATAAATCAACGGATTTTTTGCAATTAATAATTTTTTGCTTCAAATAATTTTTTGCTTTAAAATTTGCAGAAATGTTCAATATATTGAAACAGTTTCAAAAACCCTTAGATTTTTAATATTAAGAGTCCTTTAAGAACTTTCGATCAAGTTATATGATGTATCAACCATGAAAAATCATAAACTGCACACAATTATAAATTTACATATCCTGCCATTTCACGAAATGCCGACCGGCCTGTGTAGGGGGCAGGGAACTGTCTGTGCATCAGAAAGGTCCTATGTTCGAATCCCGGGCAAGGCATGGATGTTTCTTTCTCTCTATCTGTGTTCTATGTCCTTTCTCCTTTGTGTGTGAATGTGAAACGCCCTATAAACGGGTTTTGGTAGTGTGACGTGGGCGACGCTGCTCCACTGCATAGGCTTCGCCACAGGTGCCCACTTTGTAACGAAAAGAGAGTTAGCAGTTCTGGCACTTTCTGTGGCCAATGGACAATAGTTCCAAGTGCCCGCCATTAAAAAAAAAATCATGAAATAAATATATTTTGTAAGTTCGTTTTAAAGTGATTTGATATAACGTTCGTTTAATTGCGCTCTACAGATGAGAATTCTGAAAATTTAATGTTATGATCTGCCTGTAATTTTAATATTGGAAGATAACATCCAAACAAATTAAGGATTTTTTTTTATTAACAACAGAGAAAAAGTACTTTGATTGATGTGGGTTTTGATATAAATTGATGTACAATTTCCATTTCTTTCATCTACACGCGGAAAATATCTCGGGAAGCCATTGCTTTGATTAAAATAGCTATAAGTAATTTATTAAACTCTTTTTTCAGTGATATGTAGTTTTTTTTAATAAAAATGATACAAACATGAAAACCTGGTGTTTTAACCATGAAAAAATTTTATGTTCTTAAACTGACACATTTAATTTATTAAAACGGCATAAAACTCAATCGATCGCATGACTTATGAATCGTCTACAGATCCATTTCATTATTGAAATTTTACAAATTGTTTTTTAACGGCTGCATGGGTAAAGAAAAAAAGTAGGATATTTTTTAAAAGAAAAGGAGATAAAGAGGAAGAAAAATTATTGATAAATAAAATGTTTTTAAAAAAATTTTAAAATATAAAAAGAAATATTAAAAAGATGGAAAACAGAAAAGAAAAGATATAGTTCGGTCATCAGATCACTTGATTTCATCCTCGAAGATGAGTGCTTTCTATTATTGTATTAATATAGTCAAAGCAAAATCAAGTGTGAAGAGCACCAAAAAATTTGAAATGAAAATACAACATATTAAGCAGAAACTACAAAATGAAACATATCAAGCAAAAATAGAACATTAAAATTCAAAACTTATTATTATTACTTTTCGTTAATCTTTCTTATATTATTTTTTTGTATACATGCATGCATGCATGCATGTATGTATGTATGTATGTATGTATGTATGTATGTATGTATGTATGTATGTAT
>NC_092214.1:5465863-5500152 GCF_043381705.1 Parasteatoda tepidariorum
TTTTTTTTTTAAACTTCTGAACTAAGTGCAAAGGGACAAATTCAAGTATTCATTTATTTCAGCAAATATATATATATATATATATATATATCCATTACCCGTTTTTCCATTTTGTACAAAATAGAGTAATATAGAAGGAATTAGTATTTTTCTCTGTATTTAGTAAATATCAATTATTATTTGAAATATCCTATCAAAAGAAGGGAAATAATCACACAGAATGTTAAATTTCAAATTAGGTTTTTATGTTCAACTGAATTCTGAAAGGGACAAAGATTACTTGAAAACTTGATTAGTATTAATTGCTTAACCTTTTGCGTGACATATAAATTTGAATAGAAATTTTGGTCAAGAAGACCTTTATATATAAAAGAACTATTTTTATTTTAAGTCTGTCCAAAATGAAGCAGTCTGCATTATCTTTATACAATTCAAAAAGCGCAATGGTTCATTGAAAATCAAAAGGTGTTGAAAAAAACAAAAAACTAATTTAGTCGTTTGCACTAGTATCAAAAATAAATGGCACCGTCTTTTTGCTACGATTCCTAAAAGGTTTTATTGGAACTCTCCAATGAAATTAATAGAAAAGATGCCTTAGTTAATAAGGAATTAATCACATATCTCTATTAATAATTCTTTATTTTTTTCAAAACGACTTGTGTGTACAAAAAAAATTATCAAAAAATGAGGGAAAAACATTTATCATGAAAGTTTTCGCATAATGAAATAGTAGCGAATGTTTTTTCCTAAAAGTTTGCACACAATATTATTATTTTTTATCTTTAAAATGTAATTTGAATGAATTAGGTTTTAGTAAATTAAATAAATTCACGAGTTATTCAATAGTTGATTTGGTTAGTAATTTATCAATAAAAGAAAAAAGTAGATGGATACATATTTCTATTGAAATAATAATTAATTTTTTTATTGATTTCGCAAGAAATTGCTTCACTATCATTATGTTACTAAAAGTATTCTGATGGCAGATTATCCCATAAAAAGTTTCTTAATTGTTACTATCATTATGTAACGGACATAATTATGGCCTACCTAATACGAATTAAACTATTTAAAATAAATTTATTAACAGTGTTTAGATAAAATGGAAAGAATGAAACTTTGTTGCAAATACATCCCCAAGACTTTTTCCATTCTAAAATTGAGCAAATCGCTTAACAACTACAGCCGCTTAACAACTGACACATGACTTCGTATTGGGATCGAAAATCTATTTTTCACCTCCGATTATCATATAGTCTGTCTATCTGAAGAACTGCTCCCAACCGATCAGTGAGTGAGGAGCTGTCGGCTGCTATGGTAACAAGAAACAGCTCATTTCAGGGAGAGAGATTTTCTCTTACTGACTCCTATCAAAACTTGCCCAATATAATTGCTCCATACTTGAATACGCCGTTCTTGAAATAGTTCAATTTCGTAACCATAATCACCAACATTAGCCCAAAAGATGGCGAGGGCAGTCCTTAAGATAGACAGGTTATAGCTTGCTTTCAGGTGAGTTTTGACTGGCGAAGGCGTCACCAAGTCACTCCGGATTTCTGGTGCTTAATGACTATTTCGTTTTTAAAATAAACGTTTCCTTAAAATCTTCGATGTTAGATGAGATGTGTTTTCCTTATTCCTAAGTGCGGATGAAATTATCAGTCCTTCTGTAAGTAGATCAGGTAACTCCATTTGATCTTTAAAGAGAGTATGATAAATGTTTGATAATATGATAATATGATTTAATGTTTGTGTTCTGGATATAATGTCGGTTAATAGTTAACATTGCTACATTACACAATTTAGAAAAAAAATCTCTCTTTTTCTGTAATGTAAATTTAAGAGTTTTTTCTAGACTATTGAAGCAAGAAAACTGCTAAGACTTTTACTAAACTGTTTAAGCCTTTTGTAGTATGAGTTTTGTGGATTAAAATAATAGTGACACAAACTTGTGCAATTTTACTGTTAACTTTTTCAAAAACCAAGTTCCACTTGCTTCTTCTATCAATTGAACAGCGCAGGGAGTTTTTAACTGCTCAATTATATCTTCCCATCAAAAGTCACCCTCACCTTTTTGTAATTCAAAAAAAATAATAAACTTAAAAAATTGAATATTAAATAATAGGTTTATTTCCCAATTTACGTATGTCTTAGATTTACAATCTAAATGTGATTAGTAGAGCAGTAAGTTACAAATATTCAAATTAAACAAAAGAAGGATTTTTTTTTATTGTGTTCTCTTAAATATCTTAAGTCAAGCCTAATAAAAAGAAAAACAAAAGTGTTACTCTATAAATGTCTTATACGATCAGTGCTTACATACGCGTGTGAGACCTGGACAATGACCCATGGAGATGAAAATATGATAGCTAGATTTGAGAGAAAAATACTGCGAAGCACTTTTGGTGGAATAAGTAAAAACGGTACCTGGTTTGGAAGATCAAACACGGAACTTTACAAAGCATATAAAGAACCAGAGGTCATTAAATTTGCCAAAATTCAAAGGATTAAATGGGCAGGCCACATTATAAAAATGGAGGATAGCAGGACAACCAAAAAAGTTTTCTGTGCCAGGCCAACAGGTATCAAAAAAAGAGGACGACCAAACCTAAGATTTTTAGACTGCCTTGAAAAGGACCTGCAAGTTTTAAAGATAATAAACTGGAGAACCTTGGCTAAGGGAAGACTGTCTTGGCATAGGCTTGTTGGGAAGGCCAAGGCCCGTCCTGGGCTGTCATGCCAATGAGAAGAAGAAGTTCTCTTGCGCTTGAATGATCTTACCTTTAAGAAGCATTCATAAAATTCATTTGAAAAAAGTCTTACAAGTGTTTAAAAACATGCTTTAAGTTACTAATACATGGAAACTCCAAACAGCAGAGGTTTGTTGAATACCAGCTCTGAAACAAATTACATATATCAAAGGCCATAGTCATTATCTTTATACCGTTGAAAACAAATTTCTGGAATTTCAAAAAAGAAAAACGTTTCGCTTTTGTTTAAAATAATTCAACTTAAATTTAAAAAAATTGTCCAAAAATGTTGATTTGCTTACAAAAAAATCTAAATTAAAATCGTCAAAAATTATTTTACTTTTCTAATAAAACCGACTGTAGTTAAATTGTAAATGGCTCACTCTCAAAAGTGTTTTAAAAATGTGCATGCTTAACATCCAAAATTATCCACTCTTTTGTAAATTTGTATGTTTTTCCACTAAATATCGTAGTGTTTTATTCAGTAATTTTCTAGTAGTGGGGATGCAAATATTTCCTTTTATTTTGAATATAAAGTACTAGTTTTTTTGGGTGGGGAACCAATTAAAGGAACTAAGATAATATGAACTACAAAGGATGTTATTTAACTTAACTGAATGTTAAGTAACATTCCGTGCAATCAAACAATTCTTTTCTGTTCAATTTTAAGCAGGAAAGAGAAGGCTTCCTTTTCAAAAACAAAAAGGAAACTTTCAAAAATCAAAAAGAGAAATGAAAACCACAAGTTCCTCAACTATTTTACCGAAAAAAAGTAAGTTTCTATAGGAAAAAAAGGAATAACAACCGGAAAAAGGAGAAAATCTGTGCAGCTCAAGATAAAGTAAAAGAATGAGACGAAGGGTTCACACACATTTCTTAGCTACATGAGACTCGTATGGAGACCGCGTAAAACTCCTCCTAGGTGCTTGCTTAAAATAGGCTCTTGAGGTGAAAGATTTAGTGTCTCAAGTGTTAAAGCCTCTTTCAGAAAACGAAAAAAAAGAACAGAATAAAAAGCGAAAAAGTTCATTTCCACTTCTTGTGACTTCTTGGTGATTTTCTTTAGCCGGAAAAGTAGAAAACGTATTCACCCATACATGAAACAAGCACACATCTTTGCTCATTCCCAATGCATTTGCTACTGACTGCCAAGAACTTTAGCTTAATTCCTTGGGGAATATCTTGGCTTTAATGGTTCTAAAGACTTTTCTATCTTACATTTTAATCGAGGGATTAATTTTGTGTCTGCTTCACTCTGATAAGAGCGTTATTTTTTCGGACAACAACTTTATCAGAAAATGTTTCACTTCTTTTTCCAAGTTGTAATGACTGTTTTCGTTTAATTTATTGCAAAAGTGGAAAGTATCTCTGTGTGATCGATAACTATTATGGGAGAAGATAGCACGATAGGGAGATAATAATTCTTTAATTTTTAAAAAATGAGAACTTAAGCAAGACATAGGTTGGAACAAATATTTAACTGTGGTTCACAGAGAAAACTTAGTTTAAAAACTTAGAAACCATTTAAAAGCCTAGTTTGTTAACTTTCATCTAATTATGCGACGAATAATATCATTTATTAAATTAATTATTTATTAAATAATTGGAAAAAATGTGGATCCAGGACACTATTTTGATTTTGTCTAAAGAATGTATGAATTGTTTTGAAATTTTCGAATTGCTGTAATATACAAGTATACAAAAAACGTGCAGTAACCTTTTTAAAGTCCGTTTAAAATTTCATTAAAAAATTCAGTTTTCGAATTTTCCAGATAACTGTAAGTATAATGATGAAAATGTCCCTAGTTTAATTTATCATCGAAACTTTATGCTACTAGCCTTATTCCAAATCAAAATATTCCTCTTAAAAATATTCCTTATAATTTTGAAATCAAAAATTAGTGGCTTTTTTCTTTTTATTGCTTCTTTTAAAAATATAAAATAAAATTTAAAATTGTTTTAAGAATTTCTAGAAGTTAAACTAAAGTAATAACAAATGACTAATATACAAATGACTAATATGTGTGTGTGAAAACATAGAAATATCGTAAGAGATTAGTAAAAAATAATTAAAACAGTTCAAAAAATAAATAATAAAATTAATTAGTAAAAAGTTAATTAAACTAAAAACTAATTGACTACGAAAAAATATAATATCGTTCAAAACTCATATTCACAAAAAGCATTTTTTTTTACATTGTATCAATATTGCCGAAGCAAAACAAATTCATACAATGGTATAGGAAGAACAAAAGAATGAGACCAATTTTTTTCATTAACATAATCAAATGAAGTAAAATAACACAATTAATACAAAACAAAAGATATAAAATATGAAAATTGGAGAGAGAATACAGAGAGAGAGAAAGTCATTTACGAAAAATAAAAATTCAATTCGTAACAATGTGTTTTTTGTAATGCCAAATTTTCCCAAATCACTATAGGGAATTATAGGATTAATCAAAATAAGCCTTAATCTCTATATCATTAATACTATTATTCTAGAAATCTAATAAATTAAGATACATAATGGTAAAAATGGAATGTTTAAATTTCATGGCTTTCGCAGCCATAAGCCACCACACGAACACAATTAAAATCATGTTTACTCTTTCTAGTGAAGCACGTCAAGAAGTTTTAATATCTTCATACACTTTAAAAATAACGATTGCTTTATAAAAGTATATTAGAATAAAAAATTGGAATCAACGAATATTTTGATTTAAACTTTATTTTAAATACAATTCATCAAAAAATATACCTCACGGAGAAAAAAACTCATGGTCAAATCTATCAGAATATGGTAAGAGTTACCACATTTCTGACTCTTTTAGAACACCAAAAAGCTCAGTAATTTTAACCGAAGCGTTTTTGTAATGATTTTGGTCGGACTAACAATGAAATATGGATTTATAATATGTGATAAAAGTTTTCAAATGTGGTAAAATTTTGTGTAATTTTATCATGATGGCTTCGAATAGAGCATAAAGACCATTTATTCCCTTAAATTTACATTTCAGTTTCGTATTTTTTTTTCTTTTTGCTAAATGAGTGGTCATAAGAGCTGTAGTTTTAAAAGCCAGAATTTCCGATAAACAGTTGCCACGTGAACTGAAAAATTACCAAATGAATGGTTTGAATACCGTAAACTTTGTCTTTATTGAACATAATTATATATTTTTTTTACTTTAAATGACATGATCATACAGTACGGCAATTTTATCAGAATTTTTTTCTCCGTGCAGATTTCTGAGTGGAAATGTGTGAGGTTAAACAGAGCAGCTAATACCTAAGGGCAACTAATCTATCTAGTTAATTTTAAGTTATTGAAATTATAAAAAAATCAATATAGCATTTTTTCCCTAATAACAGGCACTGAAATATCACACATTGCCTCAGAAGATACCGGAATTGTTGCTCATTTAAAGTTACCCGGTGGGAACCAGTGAACCTTAGTTACGGAGGCAAGCAACATTACCCATTCCACGCGGCTGCAGATACCCATTCATAGGGTGAGCCACATTCACACAACAGACAGCAACACACAAAGTGAAACATCCATGCCTTGACTGGGATTCAAACCCACAAAAATTGGCTTTGCAGTCAGACACGATAAAAGGCCACCTCAGCCGTATCTATCATTAATGAAATTAAAGAAAGATTTTAATTGTTTCGTGTATCAGAACGGAAAAAAAAAACAATCGCTTGGAAGTTATAGTTTAGGAATTATTTTTTTATTCCTCATTTATTTTAAAGTAAAATGTTATTTGGTTTTATTTTCAAATGTTCATTTGAGTTTTATTAAAATGTCCATTTCGATAAAACTCTTTTCAGATAAAATGTTATTGTTGGAAATTAGTTTTATTAAAATGGGTTATGTATATGGGGGATGGATTCCATTTAAACTGGTTATATCTATAGACTTATTTCCTTTTATGCACTTAGCATTATGCCTTGCCCCACGTGCAGAAGATTACAAAAAAGCAACAGAGAAATTAAAATACTTTATTAAATCCTTATAGTTTAACAGTGAATGAATTTAAATTAGAAATATAAAGGCTTGACAAAAAAGTCTTTATCCCTTTAAACCATTTTAGCACAAGTATAGAAATTTTAATAAATATGGTATTATTTTCATTGAAATGTGTTTAAATTTCGTTCTTTAAGATACAAAAAATTTCGTGAATGAACATTAATATTTTATTTTAAAAAATGGTCAATAAAACATAAAATGGAAAATAAAATAAAATGGAATAAAACGTCATGAAATTAACAGTATCAACTCATAAAAGAGATATAGGATGTTGTTTTTTTCCCTGCAAGTGCATCCTATAACAACTGTCCACTACTGTAAAGTTAGATTTACTTCAAAATGCAACAATTTAACAACATGCACAATAGTTATCTGATATTTTTCCTTAGGTATCAGAGTTCCTTTTTTAAACCTACATGAAAGGCATATTCGGTAAAAAATGGTATTCATTTAATAAATCATGAACAATAAACAAAATAAACAAGCATGCTGCATGCATTAAGAAATGAAGACCACGGAGGGACAACGGCTTATGTTCGTAAAAGCCGCGATTCGAAGAAAAAACGATTTTGCACGCAGAATAAAAAGGGTTTTTCCACAGTACGGCCCATCTTCGCTGCGTAATAACTCCAGAGGAGAACCGATTTTTCACGTTTTTGGTTTGTTAAAATTTAATATTCCTCAAAATTCAACGAAAGGTGATCCAATCATCATTTTTGTGAAAAAGGGACAAAAACCGCTCTTCCCCCCTACTCTGCAAACATACTATCCAATAATGATATTACCAAATTTGTAAAAGAAAATTAATTTATTTTCTTAGTTGGCCAAAATTTTAAAAAAAGTGCTGTTGGAAGAATACTTGCTCAAGAATTAAATTTTTTATTTCATTAAAAATTAATGTAATATCTGTTTTTTTTTTTACAATCTACTGTTAAAAATAGTGGTGTGTAAAGAGAAAATCAGGATTTCAATGGCCAAATGTGAATAAAAATAATGTATGAATGAATGACGAATAGAGAATTAAAAAAAATATTTTGATTCGCAAAAAACAACCAATTAAACATTTTTAAACAACATTTTCCAAAAAGCTGAGTCGTTTTTTTTTTTTTTTTTTTTTTTTTTTTTTTTTTTTTTTTTTTTTTTTTTTTTTTTTNTTTTTTTTTCTTTTTTTTTTTTTGTCTCAGCTCTAAAATATTGCTATGTTAAAAAGAAGCCGAAATATTGCAATTACTTTAAAAAATTACAGACAAACCCATAAGGAGAACAAAGAAGCAGATGTTTTTTTTTTTTTTTTTTTCAATTTTCACCTGGATAATGACCTAGGTCATACAGGCACCTAAAGGGTAAATCTGTTGTCCACTCTTTCAGGGGCACCATATAAGGTGGGCCAACGTTGCTCCCACAGTAAGGACAGATAGTACAGAGAAGGAAAGAACATCCATGACTTGCCCGGAATTCGAACGCAGAACTTTTCTGATGCAAGGGCAGTTCCCTAACCTCTACACAGGCTGGTTGGCAGAAAGTAGATGTAATTATCTGCATTAAATCCTATTAATTGCCTGCATGTAATTATCTGCTGAAATCTACCTTGAAAATATAAGAATAAAGCGACTTAGCAGACTTTTCTGAGAATGTCTGGTCATTAATATCAGCTTTAAAAAAAAGCTGAGTAATTTTTTGAATTAGTCTCAGCTTTAAAATAATTGCTATGCTAATAAGAAGATGAAATATTGTAATTACTTTAAAAAAATTAGACAAACGCATAAGAACAACAAACAGATGTTATTATCTGCATTAAAATCTACCTTGAAAAAATTAAGAATAAAGCGACTTAGCAAACTTTTCTGTTAATGTGATGAAAACAATAGCATCGTTCAGGCTTTTACTAAGGAATTTCCAAACCCCAGAAAGCCTCTAAATAATATGTTATTGCGTAATTAAACTCTAATGTAAACGAATGGTGAATGGACGCTGCTAATGGAATAGCAAGGCAGCACCCATTATTTTTTCTAACTGTAGTAGTTCGACTCAGACCTGCTCGTTGACTAAGTAAATGTCTTCTTGATGAGATGAAAGCGAAAGGAGAATGAAAAAAGAAAAGTAAAAAAGGTGAATGAGAAGTACTTCATCACTGTCAAAAAGAAGAGCATGATTCTTTAAGAGTGGTACTGATAAGCCAAGAGACAAAAAATGACCACTTAGAGATGAGTTGAAAGGGATATGATTGATCGGGATGGAAAAAAACCCAAAATATCCTGCCTTCGTAATGTGTCAGGTGTGTTGGAAAACCCAGAAAACGACTATTTTCTGAGAGAGATTACTAATAGTTCGGCAAATATTTCTTACCTTTATTGAATCTTCTCAGATACAGGCATTTTCTTACTAATCTTACGTTTGTGAAAGAAAATCTTTGATCGATTTGAGTATTTGCTTCCTCTAGAGAAAAATAAAGATGTTTTTCTCTTTCATATTAAATAAAAGGATCAGCAGAAAATTAATATACCGTATTTTTTCTTCGATTGCTATAGATAAGGGTATTTTATGTATTTTAAAAAGGTCCCCCATCGTTTTTTTTTAAAAAATACGATGAAAAATATTGAAAATACTACCACTACCACAGCAGTCTCTTGACAAACCTGTTTTCTACTATATGCTCCGAACGAACATTTCGTCAAATTGACGAAATAACTATCGTCACTTCTTCGAGGAAATGATTTTCGTCAATTATTTCTTAATTCTATTTCACTCCAAAAAAAAAAAGAAAGCTTTCAGTGCCTAATGTATTTAACTTTTATAATAATCAATTTATCCAGGGCACCTTATAGTTAGGTCAATGCCACCTTAATAACACGAGAAAAATAAATAGAATAGACAAATAAATTACATTCTTCCCTAAAACGGGATTTGAACCCGGGATCCTCCTGGTACGAGTCCAACTCCTTGACCACCATTCATCCGGCTGGCTTATTTCGTCACTTTATTTTCGGTCGTCTAGTTTTCATCCTAATTTCGTCATTCTATTTAACAATCTCCTACAATGCACTATGAGGAGGATTCGAGTTGAGTAAATATTTTCATCATACATATGAAATTTCCCGTTTTGTCACAAATCACTTAGTTTCGTGACGAAATAATTCTCAAAATTAACGAGATTTAGCTCAAGGATTTTTGAATCGTCAAAAGTGAGAGTTTTACTTCTGAGAGTGCGTATAAAGGCTACTCTCATTTAATATCTCGATAGATCACCTTTTGTTTCCAATATAGCCTTATTTCTTCTTAGCATGGACTTAGTATATGAGACCAAGCTTCAAGAACTTTTTAATTGCATGAGATTGTATGGCTGTAGTTCTTTGAACTTAATCTCACAAACGAGATTAAGATCTCGAGTTTGCGGAGATCAGCACAACAAAATTAAGTATTAGTCATAATAGAATACTTTATCTTAAGTTTAAATCAGCAGCATTACATGATGCTCTTGATCAGCAATGAAGTTATGTTTATATATGATGTTTTGTTTAGACTATCACGCTTACGAAATGACAACACTAGCTATCTAAAACTAGCTATCTTTTTTGTGCTCTTTAACGCTGTTTGCCTTAGTTTGTACTAGCTATCTAGCTTCAGTACATTGACACCACAGCTCATTTGAGTAAAACTGTCAGGTGATCACAATAATGTGGCCACTCAGTGTATAACTTCGAAAAAAGATGCTTGTATAGAAAAAGTTATCACCGGAGCATTTTAAGCAAAGAATGTATAAAAAAAAGGACAACATAAAGTGATACTTTCCAAACGCCAGTGAAATGATACGCCTTTTCTGTACTCTTTTTCCATGTAAATTCAGCAACCATCGTATGTACAAACTTCAAGCGTATATACAATCGTACAATCGTAGTCTCACAATCCAACAGTAAAACTACTAAACAAAACTTGGCAAATTTCCAATCACAGCAGATTATTATTATTATTTTGCTTCCGGCAGAGCAAAAACGTGATTAAGTAAAACGTACTGACAAATTCTGCTACGCCCAAGTTTTCTCGGGAAAATAAATATTTGTAATATATTTATATATATCCGAGTTAACTCGGAATAAGCAGGAATGTGGTTAAGTGTCCATTACATAATTCTTTAATGCAAGAATGACATCTCAATTCGTTATAATTTAGTTAGAAATTATTTTTAATAAAGATAGTATATTGCTTTAAACTAGAAAATAAAATTTCTGTATCATCAGTTAAGTTGAGTTTACCTATTTTATTTAACATTGGTTTACATTACATTTCCATTTTATGCTTCAAGGTAGAGATTTATCCAAAAAAATGCGAAAAAACTATTTTTTTATTTGTAGTTTGATTTCATAAAAACTAACATAGGCTGTTGCCATTTTCTAATGCATGTTTCAGCATGAGTAAATAAAGTGAAACGTACTTTAAACCAACATAAAATATGAGAGCTATTTTATTGATAGATAAATTTCGTTTTTTCAGTATCACCTGCGTTTCGTAACAATAAGACGAAGATTTAAAAGGCAAATCTATCACTATTTAACTGTTGTTGAAAAGACGTTATGGTGAAAACACACAATATAAAATAGGAAAAACCATTAAAATAAAGTATGCAAGTTTTCTTATTTTCAGAATAAGATAAAACACAATATACATTCTTCAATAAAGTAAAAATTGCAGTTGTTTGAAAAAAAATTTTTTTTCCAGTAATGTTAAGAATCATACAAGAGCTGAGTTTGTAGATTTGCTTAGTGTGCTAATGAACAGTTACTCTCTGAATTTTTACCTAATAGTAAGATTTTTCACATACTAGCGCAAATGCCTAAAGGTCTGAATTGGCATATACTTTTTTGATGGTTTTGATATTTTGAAGGATTTGGACTTTTAAGAAGAATTTGCACTTTTCAGAAGGATTCGGATTTTTTGATCCTCAAAATGATATTCCTTTGTTTCTTGTTGCATTTCAATATCCAGCAAAGAATCTCAAAGTTTCAAAAGGCATAATTTTAATCAGTTCAATTAAAACTATATTTTTTGACAACTTTTAAACTCATATAACTACTCAAACTAAGCTCTGTACCAAACAGGGTGAGTGAAAGTTGAAATTTAAATGAAAAAAAAATGGAATTTAAAAGAAAGAAATGAAATTTAAAAGAAAGAAATGAAATGTTGCAAGCATTATGTATTATTAAAGGAAGTCATTATTTATTCGGTTAACTTCTTTGTTAATGATTAATACTTAAAAGAAATATTATAAATAATGATATTATATGGTAATTAAAATCCTGGTAAGTTTTATGTTTTATTAAGAGTATTCATTTTTTGATTTTGTAATTAAAAAAAAATAACCGCTAGAGAAGTAAGACTTTTTACTGACAATCATTACACTTGCAGAAATAAAACTTTTGACGATTCAACGAACTTTGAGCTATATTTCGCAAATTTTAAAAAAAAATTTCACGAAATCACGTGATTTGTGACAAAACGCGAAAGCTTAATTATCTGACGAAAATATCTCCTCATCGCAATGCATTGTTTAGAAGACTGCTAACTAGAAAGACGAAACTAGGCTGACGACAAGACGCTCAAAAATAAAGTGACGAAATAAGCCGACCTGTCTACATGGTAGTCAAGAATTTGGCCTCGCAACAGGGGGGTCCCGGGTTCAGATTGTGTAATCTACCTGTTCTATCTGTTCTTCTTGTGTTGTTAGTTCGACATTGATACAACTGTATGTTACCCAGGATAAAGTGATTAATAGAAAAGTTAGATAAATCACGCACTGCGAGGTTGTTATTTTTTAACAAAAAGTCAATTGCAAAATATTTTCTTTTTTAATTTTGACGAAATTTGCTTCCCTGAGGAAGTGACGATAGTTATTTAGTCACTATGATGAAATATTTTCTCAAATAATATACCAGAAATCGGTTTCGTTAAAAACGAAAAAAAAGTTCAGTGTTATTTGAATATTTTTATAGTGTACTGTAAGTTTAGCTGGGTATTCATTTTGGTTATATCTTTTATAATAAAGTTAGAAATATGGTATATTTAAATAAATCTAAACTTACACGTTTGAAGAGCGTATTTTGAGATTGAAACTAGCAAATTCATAAACATTTTTATTTGCTTAAATACGGAAGGAGTTATACCTAGGAAAAATCAAAAATGTTACTGAATCGGAGGTATTAATTTCTCGTTCATTTAATGATAAGTTTAAAATAACAGAAGTTTAATTTAGAAATAGAAATATTTCATACTAAGACGCATTTAGAACTTTACATCTAAACATTCTTTTAATGAATTTTCGTCAATAAACTCCAAGCTGCATTAATTTAATTAATGTTAGAATAATTAGTGACAGCATTCAAAACAAATATCAATTTCCTTGGAATGTGAGAAACTTTGCAATTACACTCGCAGCTTTCGTATTGTCATACAAAATATTCTCATCGTCACAATCATCTGTTCCGCCGTCTCCGACAAATAGCAAAGCCTATCTTAATGATATTGATTTTCTCATGCCCTTGTCAAAGGGTTTGACTTAATCGTTTTCAAACTCTTGAATATATTTTAATGTCTCTATTTTTAATAATGAATAGTTGCTCCTAAACTTCTGAAGGGCAACTTCAAAAGTTTAATATGTTTTAAGATTCTATTTAAAAATGTTTCCTAATCTAGCATATTATGAAAAATCCTTTGAAAAAGGTTATTTTTAAGGATTGGACTAAACGGGACATTTCTAGACTAAAAAGCCGAAATCAGCTACTCCGTACGAAAAAAGATAAATTATAGTTTAACTCTGCAAGCATTAAGCCCTTGGGTGAGATTGCACGAAAAATGCCTTGCTATGCACTATTTTTGCATTGAATATCATGGGAAAAATTGGTTTTTGATGCAAGAAAGCTTGCAGTAAAAGATCTCAAAAAGCCAAAATTGACGCTCAAAACGTTAAAAAAAAGAAAAGAAAAAAAAGAAGAAGAAAGAGAACGAGTAAACCCGTACTGTTCAATGAGTACTCGCGTGTCACTGGTACATGGGTACTGGTTACTGGTCAATACCCGGATCAGTGTTTCTCAGCTGTTAAGGTCCTGCAACCCCCAATATCTTAAAAAAAGAGAAATTAATGCTTTACAAGCCTTCCTGTCGAAATCTGTTTAGCAGTTTAGAAAAAAAAATGGAGGAAAATTTTTAATTTGATTCTAACGTGAAGCAACTGTTATGGATGAAAAAATAGTTTGTGCACTGAGAAAAAAAAGTATCGTCAATTCTACCGGAATATGGTAATATTGACCGTGTTTCCGGCCGTATGAGAACACCAAAAAGCTCCGTAATTTTAACCAAAGCTCTTTGATAATGATTTTGGTAAAATTAACAGTAGAATATAGTTTTATAATAAATTATATAATTTGGAAAATATGGTGAAATCATACCCATGATCATACCCAAGAGCATGGTATAAAAGTCCTTCAGTTGGAGCAAATTACTTTTCAGTTTTGTATTTTTTACTTAATGTATGGTAATAAGTATACACTTTGAAAACGCGAACTGTATGCTAGAACTTCAGAACTATTTACTTGAAAACTAGAATTACCGTTAAGACCATTACCATATGAATGGAAGAATTGCTAAATAAATGGTTTAAATACAATATGTTTTGGTTTTTATTACAAGAATTGTGTTTTTTAACCAGAAATATTATTACCATGCAGAAAGGTAATTTTATCAGAATTTTTTTCTCCGTGTCCTGTTATTTTATAAATAACAGGATAAAATGTAATCAGTAATACAGCAATAACTTGTTCCGTAATTTTTTTTGAGTTACACGTTTTTCTTTTTGTCTCAGAAAGTAATTTTTCTTTTTATTTATATATATGTTACTTTTAATTTCGTGACCAGCAAGTTGAAACTGCCGCCTTAAACCATACCATCATTCCAATACTTTAAAAAGAAGATAAAAGACCTAAAACAACAATCGTGACTTCTTAACATAGGAGAAAAAAGCTATTCTAGTCTTTTAATAGTGTTAATCTAGATTATTTTCCCCCGTATAATTTTACTGTAAATAGTTAACGGTACAGTGGAGTCTACATTTTATATTAATATTTGTATTTCAAAAGTTTTTAGAACGTTTTTCTGCGCACATTGTACCTTAAATGAAACGCTTTTCATTCGAAATCAAACGTTGATTTAAACTAAGTCTTACAGAAAATGTGAAAAGATCTCTGAGGCAGCTCTGACTGGTGAAACCCGAATCAACCATAAAAGGCAAATTACCTGATAGGACAAACTTTAAGGAATTATAATACATGATATAGCCAATGCAATGAGTTCTATTTAAATAAATTCAACAAAGTCATAGAATACTAGATAAAGTGTGCGATAGATTTGGACATAAACACTTTTCTTTTATTGCCCAAATTGTAATTACTAATTCATTTCACACTTTTTGGATATAATTTCAAACATTTTATTGATTTTAAAAATATTATTACTTTTCGGCTTTACTAAAAGCATTAAGCTAGATTATTTATTTGTTACAGCTTAATTTAAGATTGGTTTTATGATTTCTTCAAAAGAACGTGGGGCCAAGTGCATACTATGGAGGAAAGTAGCATTCAGAAAAAATAGACTTACAATTGTTTTTTTTCCAATAAATAAATTTTTTATTTTAGTTAAACAAGTTCAAAACAGTTTTATTTAAAAAATATTACACAGAGAAAAAAATTCTGGTAAAATTACCGGTAATTGATAATGTAATTCTATGGTATAGAAAGCTATATATAATGAAATGTAATTTCTATGGTTATGAAATATCTAATAAAATACAAACATGATTCTGTTCAATAAGAACAAAATTTACGGTATTTAAACCATTCATCTGGTTATTATTCCGTTCATAAGGTAATGGTTAACTGGAAGTTCTAGCGTTGCA
Source organism: Parasteatoda tepidariorum (assembly GCF_043381705.1). Classification (NCBI taxonomy): domain Eukaryota; kingdom Metazoa; phylum Arthropoda; class Arachnida; order Araneae; family Theridiidae; genus Parasteatoda; species Parasteatoda tepidariorum. The sequence goes on from NC_092214.1 coordinate 5,481,585, forward strand.
AAATTATAGTTCTTATTATCACATATTTAGCAAAGAATACAAAACTGAAAAGGAAATTTAACTTAATGGTTTATATGCCATGCTCTTAGGTATCATGATAAAGTTACCAAATTTTACTATATTTATAAAATTTTATCCTTAATTATTAAGCTATACTTTATTGAAAATTTTACCAAAATTATTACTAAAGCACATTGGTCAAAATTATCGAGCTTGCTGGTCCTTTCATAGAGCCAGAAACACGATTAATTTTACCATATTCTGGTAGTTTTATCTATATTTTGTTTCAGTGTACTTGACTAATTTGTATATATACGAGGGTTTAGAAAATTTACATGATATTATGATTCAACATGGAACATATTCATTGACAAACATTTATAATATTAGAATAATATTACTAATAATATTTAACAAATTTGTGTTGAAATATTGAATCAATTTTATAAAATTTTTATAACACGAAGCAAACCCTGTAGAACCAAAGCAATTTGGTAAACTTTGTCTTCTTAAGAAAAAAGAACATTAGCATCTTAAATCATTACACTATTATATATATTAATCTACTAAGTTTTTAAATTATATGCATGAAAATATTTGAAAATTATTTCGTACTTTTTATCTTGAACTATTTCTAACTCCTTAATAAAATCAAATTCTGCGAGCTTTATTGTTGAAAATGTTTCTGTAAGTTTATTCCGGAATGCAAAATTAATATCTCTTTGTAAATAATAGCTTTTTTCTGTACTTGATTTTAATTACCAAAGCTTTTAAAATGAGTAACTAAAACAAGTAAATTGGCTATAAAAATTACATAGTTCTTCTCTGACACCAATATTATCAAAAGGATGTCATCTAAAATTGTTATTAATACTCACCAGTTTCCAAATCAATGCCATTAACGAATGTACTAAACTCTTTTTTAGCGTTAAAAGATGCTTCAAATGTAATTCATCCTCTGAGATAGAAGCATTGGAGATTTTTATAAAAATGTTTAGTTTACAAAAAGCGAAAGATTAGTTTTAGCTTTTCCTAATGAAACATATAAACAAACTATTGGAACCAATGCACAGAAAAAATTCCGGTGTCGTCTCTTGAGGCACTTAGCGTTCAAAATTCGTAACTTGTGTTAAAACTTGTAACTAAAAATTTATGTATTTTGGAATCCATTTGATTCAAAGCAATTATTGAAACCACAAGAGAGTAAAACAAAACAAATAAAGCCAAAAGACAAAAAAGAAGTTCTTTGCAGCAAGAATTTCTGAATTATATAAAATAGAGAATGATTTCTTTTGTAGAGAATAGTACACAAAAGAAATATCATTGGAACAAATGTGTATTTTTAATAGAGTTTCTAGAAATGCGTTTCGCTTCTTTATTTGTCTTATAACCTGTTTAATTTTTTAATTTAAAAACTTATTGATGACTTAAAAATACATGTAAATAAGATATTAATGGAAATGTATCGAATCAAATTGAATAACTTCTTTTATAACATCCCAAGTCCTTGTATCCAATTTATTGATTGTTTTTATGTATATTCTTGACTTTTAAATATAATTGACGCGAAATATTATTGACGGGTAAAATAATGCTCATAAAAAGATTCTGGTTGAAAATCCTCATAAAGTGATTGTTTGAATAAAAGTACAAATGCTTACCCCAAAAGGAACTAAATTTAGTACTAAATTGCTAAACGTAACTAAGTACTAAATTACTTAGTACTAAAGTACTAATCTAAATTTAGTACGAGTACTAAATTTAGAGTAAAAAGCGGTCAAAAAGAAACAGAACTTGAAGTTTGAAAATGATGAAGATCTTTTTTCATGAAGGATTCTGAAAAAATGTAATCTTATATGAATTTTATCCTTGAACTAAATTTGAAATAAATTACTATTTAGTGTCATAATTTTCAATTTAACAATAGCAGCAAATATCGAGTGTTTATGTCAAATTTATTGTAATCAATTTATGGGCTAATAATAATCTACTATAATAATCTACTCAATTAACAGTTAAGACAATATAGTTCTGTATTTCTCATTATAGTATGAAACATTTGTTTTGAATTAATTACTCTCTATTTATTTGTTAAATCATATTCGCTCAAATTTTCCATCCTGGAAATCAACCAGTTCTTTAAATCGCAGCACTTGCAGACCTTGCGAAAAGGGTTTTTAGTAAATACTGCACTGATATTTTCACCAACAGAGGAAAAAATCGATACTCAGATATCACGAAACATCATTTATGGCAAAACCGTTTCCTGGTATATGATCTGAGCAAAAATTTCGTCAAAGTGACGAAATAACTATCATAACTTCTTCGAGGAAACGAATTTCGTCATTAAGAAAGATATTTTGTCTTACCATTTTTCCAATAAAAAAAATAAAGTAGTGTTCAATGTAACTAACTTTTCAAAAAATTTTTTTATCGTGGGCACCATATAATGTCGCCCAAACAACACAAGAAAGACAGATAAAATAGAGAGATAAATTACAACCATGCCGAAATCAGGTTTCGAAACCGGGATCTTTCTGGTACGAGCCATACAGCCTGGTCAGCTTTTTCATCACTTTATTTTCGATTGTCTAGTCTTCATTCAAGTTAACAATCTCCCGGAATAATATACAATGTGATTCTGCAAGTGAAGGAAATATAATAGCGTTGAAATATAATTTGAGAGTTCGTATTTCGTCACAAATCACGTGATTTCACGACGAAATTATTCCAATCAATGAAATACTTCTCAAGAATCGCTGAATCGTCAAATGTGAGACTTTAACTTCTGAGAGTGTAAAATTATAATTTAAGTAGCTGAAAATCTCTAATTTAACTTTAAACTTTTTCAAATGCAACTATCAATTATTTGTGAAAGATAAAAATTTAAATGTTATTAAAGCGAGAAGATCGAGATTTAATTACATTATTGATGAGTTGTTGCAATTTGCAGAATCATAATTTTTTTTGCGTACAGAAATCGTAATAAATACGTAATAAAACCACCGAACAATAATTCTACAGAACTTTTACGATATTTTTGTATAGATATAAAACATTTTTTTAATTTGAGAAGAAAATTAAAAATGTAATTAGGAAATTAAGATATGTCAATAATATGTTAATAATATAGTTTTAAGTAATTGTTTTATTGAGGGATTTGGAGTTAACAGAAAAACATATTTTCAAATGAGAGATGCATTTTCAGTTCTTGGTAGAATTTCCGATCTCAGAAGTGCAGTACTTTATGCTAGACTTAGCTCTTTGTCAGTATCGAAGTGGCCCACTAGCTCCACCTCTTAGGAAATTGTTTTCTTTTTGAAGCAAAACTTATATTTTAGTCTTGGACTCATTGTTTAGAAAATTTTATTTATTATTGAATTTATACGTATGATAAAATTATATTTTATCATAGTATTAAATACAAATTTGTTTTAGTTATTTCAGGTTTTTTTTGTAATGAGAAATTAAATAAATATTTTAATATTTGTTACGTTCTTCACAATTTTATAAAATATTTTGCTCAAAGTGGAACAGTTGGCATCTCTGCAGTACCAAAAAAAACTGAATATATTTTAAGAAAATAGAATAGAAAACGCAACATAATTTTATTTAACTCGTAATCAATAAAAAACAATTTCAACTGTCAGCTAATATTTAAACTAATAATATCCCACAGAGAAAGAAAAGTGCGGTTGAAACTGGCAGAATATGGCAAAATCCACCGTGTTTCTGGCTCTATGGAAGCACGAAACAGCTTGGTAAATCTTACCAAAGTGCTTTCGTAATAATTTTTGTAAAATTAACAATAAATTATGGTTTAATAATCCACTAATTAGGTCAAATTCACTGATAAATTCACTGATTAGGTCAAACGTTAATCCAACATTAACATTTTGTTAGTTTCTATTCTATGCCTTTGAAGAGGACATCAAAAAACAGAAAAAATGCTCACATTTAAGTGAAATTTTTCATATGATTGATCTCATCTTTTATTTTTATTCGATTCTTTTTGCTTTAGTAATAAACAGGAAACCTTTTCCAGGTGAGGATTAATGAGTACCGTATTATGAATAGATGATCATTTGAACGAGACTAACTCTGGATTTTCCCAATCTTTGATGCTTGTCTCCCCAGAGAGCAGTGAATCAATCCAAACAAATCTCTAATACTTATCTAAGCACTGAGCAAATATCTAAGCAAATTGAAATAACACTTAGTGTCTAATCCCCAGTCATCTTTCCTTCTCATGTCAGAAATGTGTGTTTCATTCAGAAATGATTTTATGGCTAAAAACTACACTGTTAGTAATTTCTTGGAAAAAATGGTTAAATAACAATTTATTTAATGGTTATTTTACTATATTTAATCAAAACATTCAAATAATCATTAATAAAATGGTAATCAAACTGTTAAGTTTGAGAAAAACTTTATTAACTGCATTCACCTAATGCAGTTAAACAACCAGAATTTTATCGCACCAACTAGAACCACCTAATGAAGCTACTTAGTTCTTTGCATCTGCGTGCATATCATAACCGAGAGGGCTTATCTGTCAATCCCATGACGGGCAGAACTGAAGTTCGACTTCTAGTGTTGACACTACCCTATTCCCTTCAAGATATGAAGAATTTCTAGTACCCTGCACACTCCAATGCCCATTACTTTACGAAAAGCCGAGCTCCTATGTCTAGTTAAATAATTTTTTTCCCCTTCAGTTTTTGAATAATGCTAGTAGTAAATGTTTAAAGAACCATTTAGTTTTGCATTCATGGTTTTATAACCATACTTTTTATAAATGGTTTCAAAACCATAAAGGAAAAAAATGTTCCTTACCGTAAACTTCACGGTCAATCGGATGGACAAGCAGCTGCCACTTATTTTACCATAATTTTAGCACGAAAATGTTAACAGTGAAGTGTTAACATTTTCACACGAAACATTTCCAGCGCGAAAATGTTAATAGTAAGCGAAACTTTCCTCATGTAAAAAGGAAAAATAGAATCCTTAAGTGCATGAATGGGCACGGCAAATTTTGTATATTTCCTTTACTTTCTTAACAGTAAGAGTTATACCCTCTTAGCACAATGTTATAATTTTCATTCTGTAATTACCGTAAAATAAACGGCAGCAGTCTGTCCATCCAATTAGCCGTAAAATTTACTGTAAAGAAGCATATTTTACTTTTGCAGTTTTTTAACCATTTACAACTAGCATGATTTCAAAACGATAAAAAAATTAAGTGGACATTGAATTGAAGCTTTTCCATAGGTAATGGGCATTGCAGTTAGGTCGTGTTTTATCAAATGAACCGTAGAATGTAGTTTAATTAGTTTATCTGGTTGCTTCACCTATCGTAAGAGATGGGAAATAGTAGACTTTTTATCAGCTTTATGGTGCTGCAATCTATGCATGAATGAGATAATTGTTTTTCAAAGCAGAGCCACAAATGGGGGAGAGCAGGACACTGGAAACTCTTCATGTGTCAAAGAGAATAGATAAAGTATTGTGATGTCAAAGCTGAGGCTCGAACTCTTTCTCCGTCGGTCATGAGATGGATAGATTAACCCTCACTGCTTAATGCTTACCCAGCTGCAAGGAGCTAAGTGACTTCATTAGTTGAGCTTAGTGAGTCTTTCTTGATGCGATAAAATTCTGGTTGCTTAGCCGTATTATATGAAAGCAGTTAATTTACGGTTTCTCTCACAGTTAACAGTTTAAATACCATCTAATTTATAATTATTTGATTGTTTTGTAAGAATATGATAAAATAACAACAAAATAAATTGTGTTTTAACCATTTTAGGCCAGAAATTTATAACAGATCGAATAAGGTAGATAAAATTTTATTATTTCCAATCGCTTTAATTATATTCGCAAGGGAAAGAGCAAGTAAACTCAAAGAAATAGAGTTGTGTATAAATTGCAAAAGTTTTAAAGTTGTAAAAAGTGAATGAGTTGAAATAAAGCTGCCTTTCTTACACTCAAGTTTTACGCAAGTGCGCATTAGGGTAGGCCGGAAAAAAAGTTTTTCACTTCGACTATTAATCAAAAGTTGCTTTTGATATTCAGCTTGCAAAATTTGACAAATATCGACTAATATCTCAAAAGAGGTGTTGCGGTCATAAAATTTTATTCTTGTTTTGTTACTAATGTCTTGTTTTAAGTAAGTTACATAAGCTGTAGTTTCATATAAGATGTTTGTGCACTAAGAACATATAAAATAGTTTTCCTAAAATATTTCAATGATATACGCAACTACTTTTATCGTGTTTTGCAGTCACGTTTTGTTGCTTAACATGTGTTAGCCCTAAATTAGCATGTTACTCGCTTAATGTATCTTGTTTTTGTGTGTAATATCGATTTGCAGTAAAATACCGGTGATAAAGTTAATTGAAATAATATTTTTAGCATCAAACAATTCATATAAAAAACTTGAAAATAAGACCATGTAATTTTAATAAAAAATTGTTGTAGTAATTTTCATTCTGATTATTTTTTTGTATGAGATGAAGGAAGGAGCTGGGTGCATGCAATAAACGAACTGATAAAATCTAAGAATCGAAAGCCCTGAGATCAGTAGCTGAGCAGTACCAAGGGTTACTGGGATCTGAAGACAAGTGTCTTTCACTTCAGATCTATGCATATTGAGAAATTGACCTCACGAATCAGTGGTGTTGCCATCTATTTTTGTGGTTCTGAGCCAAGACTTACTTTCACCCTTGTGGTACTCTCTTGTCAAACAAAAGGCGCACCTTCCTGACTTAATGTACAAGGCCAATTGATAGCGAGCTTCGCGTGTGTTTTCAAATAGAAAAATAAAGGCACAAATAATGCAAAAATCCTAAGTTTGAATTTCCATTTATTGAATAGTAAAGCTGATAAGTTAAATTTGATTATTAAAAATTATTTTTAAAATTTTGGATTTTAGAAATTTCATGAACTAAGAAAGATTTCATGGCTTCATTGCGATATTACTCGAAAATTAAAACTAATCTTTGATGAACATATGGTACTTTATAAACTCAATTAATTTTTGATACGTTCTCCATGAATTTTAATACAAAGAACATAAAGAATATAAAGTAGAATGTCTCCTTCTTTATAGAATGCATATTTGCGTTTAAATACAAGTCGACATACCAAACAGGTTATTGCTTATCAAAACCAATAAAGATTAAACCAAGAATGACATAAATAAAATTTGATGGCTCATTCTGACAGCCATTACATGTTTAAAAGTTTTATCTTAATCTTCTTTCTAAGAATACAATTTTTAATCTGTCAAATATATTTTGATTAAGTTTCGATAAAATAGTTTTATTTTTATTTTAGTTTACTTATTTAACATTAAATTTAAATAATATAGTTAAATTGACAAAAAGTTGTTTTTTTAACATTATTAAAGTCAAACGATGACGCCATCCAAACAAAATATCACTTTAGCATTTTGAAAAAATATTTGATATTACCTTTATTGGTGAAAACAATTTCAATAAGACAGTCCCCTGTTAGTTCCCTGTTGAACTGTATTATCGTTTCATAAAGTATACAACAATATAACCGTGCTTTATAAGCTGATTTATCGAAACTGTGCACTGAAAAAAAGTATTGTCAATATACCAGAATGTAGTAAAGCTTACTGTTTTTCTGGCCCTATGGGATCACCAAAAAGCTCATTAATTTTTACGAAACCACATTGGTAATTATTTTGGTAAAATTAATAGTAAATTATGGTTTTATAATTTGTAATAGAATTTGTTAAATGTAATAAAATTTGGTAATTTTATCATAATACCTTGGAGAATAGCATGAAAACCACTTATTCTGTTAAATTAACTTTCCGTTTAGTATTTCTTGATAAATGTGTAGTAATAAGAACTATAATTTTGAAAATCAGAATTTCCGGTAGATCATTGCCATATGAATGAAACAATTACCAAATGAGTGATTTAAATACCGTATATTTTAGAATTATATAGACCAGAATTATACAGTTGTTTTTTATCGGTAATATCAATACAGTAATATCCGTAATATCATACGTTAAGGTAACTTTACCCAAACTTTTTTTGTTTGCATACAGAGCTCACATATATACCATTTGAGAGTTAAATTTTAAAAAAAATATTAACGCTTGAAATTTATGTATGAACTTAACATTTATTTCATTTTGATACACAAAAAACTGTTTATTTTTTCTAATTTACTTCGAATGAAAAGACTCCGTTCTTATAATAATATAATTTAATAATGTTTACATTTTAGCTCATGAATTTAGTTGTAAAAGAAAAGTTTATTTATCTGAAAAAAAGTAAGCGTGCATATTAAATCGTCTTGAAAAAGTCAAAAATTAAAGGCAGACAGAGGTTTTCTTCGTATTTATAGACAGGCATGCATATGTGCACACACATTCAAGTACCTTAAAAAACTATAGTAAAAATACTAGTAACCTTGGGAGAGCCTTGGGAACCTTCCATAAATTTTAAGCCATATAACAAAACAACCAGGTGAAATTTATATTTATAGTCAACTGTTTTCTGGTCTATTAAACATACACTTTTAAACTATGCCGGGCTCCTTAGAATTTCTAAAATTTCACAATCAGCTAAACTCCTTATAACCACAATATATTCCCAATTTCTGAGCGTGAATAAGAGAAAATACGTATTGTTTCATTAGATTGGATTATGCTAAGAATTTTTTAGAAAAATAATATTGCTTTCACATTTCGCTTTAATTTTGAAACAATATCTAAAAAATAACTTCCAGAAATTCCTTTATAGATTAAAAAAAAATTATGACGGGTGTACTTTTTTTACAATTAAGGAAACAATACTTACAAAATTCTCTTATTTACAAAATCATTCAAAAAATTCCCACTTCAAAATGATCACCTTTTTTAAAATTTCGAAAGGGAATTATGAGTTAAAGTCAATGTGCAGTTTGATTCCAAATATCGTTTATTGTTCAATTTAATGCATACATTATTTATCAGGAATTATTTTTTAAGTGAAAAAAAAAGATAATTAATTCAAGAATAAACAAACACAATTTCAAAACCATTACTAAGAAAGCGATTCTAGTAACATTTTTGCGATAGCAATTTTTTTAAAATCAGACTAAGCTTATAATTTTCTAAAATGTGAAAAAACATGTGCTTAAGATAACATTCAGTAAATTGTTTCCTCAATAAATTACAAAATACTAACTAAATTTCAAAAGAACTAATATGTTGATTAATCCTTCTATAATTTTTCCCCATTCTTTTCACAAGCTTTAGAATCCTCTTTCGAAACATATGTTTGGGTTTTTTTACTTTTTTAAAAAAAATCATATTTATTATTTATTATTTATGCGACGTTCCAACCTCAAAATCTACAAGCATATAAATTCTTCATTTGATTAGTGAACGGTATTTAATGCACTTATACTGTAAAAGTGATATCTCAAAAGTAAGCAAAAATTTGACAAAATAGCTAAAAAATCAAATAAAAGTTGAATTTAAAAATGTGCATAAAATTTAAATAGCATATATTCTTTTTTAAAGCAAAATGCATAGTCTCAAGGGTAATGTAATGTGTGAGAGGGATGTTTGTTGGTTTCCAGCAGGATTTAAACCATTGACCTCTGAGTTGATAGTAGAATGATCTAATCACTGTACATGTACACCTAAGTCCAGGATAAGTTAGAAAGTTTCATGCACTGGCCGCCACATTCACACATCATGACATACTAATTTTCAATTTCAATGGTACAAAGGGTAGCAATTTGGAAAATATGCTCCTAATAGCCTTACGGTTTTTTTTCGGAAATTTTAATTTCACTATTTGCTTATTCTGCTATATCTGAAAATTTTTAATCCAATTTGATACATGAAGTTTCCTAAAACTTCCTGGACTAATGTGTACAATTATGGAGGTAAAGAACATTCTACTACGAACTCGGAGGTTCTTGGTTCGAATCCAGTGGGGTCGAATCTCTCTCAGACATATCTCCCGTCACATCACTCTTGAAACTATGCATGTTGCTCAAAAATGATTAGATGCTGTTTTAGTTTCGATTATGTGGGGTTTTCATATCCGACTACTATTTGTTTTGGAGATATTTTGACACATTTTTGCTCACATTTGTGGAACCTGTTTTTGCTGTGTACCCTCACAAAATATGGAACAAAAAAAAATTAACTAAAAATACCGTTTGAAATGTTTCTAACTGACAAAAGTTAAATATTTTGTTAAAAATTTACAATTTTACTGAAAACACCAAACGGAACTTTTATTTTTTCTAACTGTCTTACTTTCCAATACTAAACCTTATAAACATCTAAGAAAACTAAGCCTTTTTAAATACTTTTTAGTTTATAAAACTACATAATTTATGCTTCATTGCCTTTAAACAATTTTGCAGTTGAAGGTTATTCCTTCAACTATTCAATATTACCAAGATCTATATACTTTATTTTTTCCATCCCATAATCATTGAAATTGAAAAAAAAAGTACTTTTTGTGTAAAAAGACTTAGATCAAGGCACATAATCAGTCAAAGAAAAAATTAGACAACTTGCGTAAACACTACATATTACATCATTTACTATGTTTACTATGTCTATTAAATCATTCATTGTATTAAAAAAAATACATACAATATTGTTACGTTTACACAAGCTTTCAATTTTAACTTTGTGAATACTACCTACTTCTTTTAAAGTACAACTAAAAGCAACAATAGAATATTTTCTTTAAGGCATCATACTTCTAAAGAACATATTTGATCAATAACAAATTCGGAGAAATTCAATAAGCCAAGTATAAGGTAACAATGCTAATATTGACTTCGTCGCCTGATGAAGCAAAACTCAATACGGTCAAAGCTAGCTTTATGAAGTCAATATTTGTGAAGCTATATATGAACATTGATATATAGATATATATATATTCTCATTTTTCTAGACTAAAAAAGAAAATCAGCCCTTGAGTATTATTAATATTGAATAATTTAAATATTTTTGAATAATAAATAATTTATTTTTATAGTAAGTTTTCGATTTAATTTATTTAAACAAGACCAACTTTATATTTAAAGCAATAAATTTCAGTACAATTGAAATCTGCTTATTTTAATATGCAATTAAAAATAAATTTTCTTGCAAAATGAAGGATATGATGCATAAATAATATATTCCAATGCATATTTTATTTGATTCTTCCTACAATAAAAAAAATTATCGTAAAAGATTAAATAAACTTTTAAAAATGAAATATTAATTCATATCCATTGGAATAAAATATTAACAGATAAAATTGTATTGAAAATTAAAATATTAACACATTTAATTTTGTAGAAGTTAAGTATAGACTATATGATGGCCTCATGAAATAAATGTAGTTTCAAATTTTGTTTATTTGATCGGTATATTTTCATTATCTACGTGTATAAGTTGGAAAGTTAAATATATGCAAATGTTAAGTAAATAAGTAATGAGTTGCATAATAAATTGATAAGCTATATTAAAAATCACCAATAAAAAGTGTCTAAAAATGAATTTTTCTAAAGAGGAATTTCATTTTGCTTAATTAGGTACCTAACCTTACAGAAAATGGTATTCTAATAAAACACTTTTACTGTTTTATGCCTGTATCAGTCTGAAGTTATTTAGTCTTCAAAAACAGCAAATTCTTTTAATTAATTTGTTCCTCTTTTAATGATTAACATTATCTACATTTGTAATAAGTTGCAAATTCTTTGAATTTATTTGATTTCAAACTTAGTTTTTAGCAAAGTACACTTTTTAAGAAGGAAAACCTGAAATTTATATTTTGTTCCTCTTTTAATGATTAACATTACCCACATTTGCAATAAGTTGCAAATTCTTTGAATTAATTTGATTTCAAACTTAGTTTTTAGAAAAGTACACATTTTAGGAAAGAAAACCGTTCTTCTTAAAACATAATCGAAATAAAACCAAAGTAAGCAGAAAACAGAAACAAAAATATACCATTTGTCATTCCTTATGTTTTTTCAAAAGAAGCAAATACAAACAGAAGATTGGGCAGTTTAAAACTCAACTTAGTTGTAATAATATATAGAAAAATATTTATTTGACTTATGCTTTAATAGAGTTTAAAGAGTACTGCAAACAGTAATTCCTTTGAAGGTCAATATACTTTCAAAGATTAAGGGAAATAAATTCTCTAAGATCTTGAATAGAATTTTCCTATGTTTCTATTCTTGACATTTTTATAGTCTTCAAAACGTAAGTTTTTTATAACATCTAATAGCTAGAAGAAATTTTAGAAACTAAGTCACATAGTAGGAAAACGTTACATTATCAATAATTTAGTTTATCTATAAAAAACGAGGTTTTAATTGAATAATTAGACAGTGAATTCTAAATTAAAGAAGTTTTAATTTATGATATTCCGTAAAAAGATGATTGAAATTTGGATTTCCGTTTCTCCTACTTGATCCTACGCTATCAAAATATACAGAATACTTTACGGCAAAAATAATTCTGGAAAAATTAGGTACTGTATGATAATAACATTTCTAGCACAAAGAAAAAACATAATAAAACCTAAATATACGGTATTTTAACTATTCATTTTAAAAATTTTCCATTCATATGGTTGTGGTTTTCTATAAAGTCTGTTTTTCAAAATTATAGTTCTTATTACCACACATTTCGTGACAAGTACAAATTTAACCGAATAAATAGTTTTTACGCTATGTTCTAAGGTATCATGAAAAAATTTTATTTCCCATTAACTAAATTTCATCACATATTATAAATTTTATTGTTTATTTTACCAAAATTATTACCAAAGCGCTGTGTTAAAAATTTTGACCATATGTGTTTTCGGTTTATAGAGTTTTGAGAGCAGTAATTCTCTCCAAAGCCAAAAAATTGCCTGAGTTTGAAGATAAATAATTTTATATGATGTTGAATAGGATTTCTTATAAAAGAGGAAAGAAAAAGAGAAAAAAAAGACTGAATTTTAGTTAAAGTATATGGTGGAATTGTAAAGATAAGCAAAATGAAATAGAAAGGTTAAAAGAAGAAATTCTACGCCAATGTCGGAAAATGTAAAAAAAATATACTTCTCATTGCGTAAAAGTTGTTTACAGCATTAAAAAATATTACCATAATAAAAATTTGCAACATTTCAAATAATTTTGACAGACAGTTAAAATAAGCGTATGTTGCTCAATTGCATAATGCTAGACTTATTTCATTCGTTTTCAATTTTAGAAACTAGGTAAAATTCAGGCAATTTATTCAAAATCCCGACCAAAAATTAATAAAATCTTTAAAAAAATAATTCAAAAATGCTTAAATCAATAACTGGAAAAATAACTCTTAATTTCTTGAATTCATCATCAAATTCATTTTGACCAAAATATGTCCATATTATACCATCATGCTAAAACATAAATAAAATTAACTAATAGAAATAAATAAAAGCAATGATATAATGACATTTTTTATTCATTTATCAACAACTTCATAAACTAGATAATGGAAACGACCCTGATTAAAAGGTGTGCCTGAAAATATAGCTTCTCAAAAAATTTTAACGAATAACAGGAATATTCTATTCATTTCTCGAATTCACCGTCAAATTCAGTTTGCACAAAATCTGCTCATATTAACCAAACAAAAACAAAACTACTCAATTGATATAAACGAAAACAAAGATAATGCAACTTTTAACCCATTTATCAGCAACTGCAAAGACTAGTAATAATCACGCAATTGATTCAAAATACGTGCTCGAAAACATGGCGTTCAAAAATGTTCAACCAATAACAGGAAATTTCTCTTAATTTCTTGAATTCCCCATCAAATTCTTTTTGCGGTAGAAATATTTCTACCTCTTTGGAGAAAGGCGCAACTCGACTTTTAATTGGAGAGCAGTGGCGCCTGCATTTTAACGGTCCAGACAACAGTGAATTTCAATGCTTTTAGAAGATACCGAGGGTGAGAATCTTATGGATCGATCTTTGTACCACCTAAACCGAAGTTTCGCCGAGGATTTTACCACCAACTGGCTACACGCAAACTTTAAGGGTTCTTACTTAAGCATTAATACTCGCATTAGTAGCAAGCGGCGATACGTGTTAAAGGTATTCTCTTATAATTTTCCTTGAAACTATGAAGATTGCTTAGGTATGTTTTTTTGCGCATTCGTTCTTTGCATAATTAACGCCGTCAAAAATAGATTTTTATATTTTAAGGGAAGATAAGTAAATTTTATCAATTTTAGTTTTCTTTTTTTTTAATGAACTATTTTGACTTAAAAATGAAGATCTTCTTCATTTTAAAATGAGATTTTAAAATGAAGAAGATATTAGAAATGTTTCTTTCACACATTCTTTCATTGCGCAATTAATCCCTCCTAAAACAGTCTTGTATTTTAAAGGAAAATTAGTAATTTTTACCTATTTCAATTTTCTTTATCGTTCTAATGAACCATTCTAATTTTAAAATTGAGATCGCCTAAAAATGCTTTTTTTACGCTTTCTTTCATTGCGTAATTAACGCCGTCGAAAATTGATTTTCGTATTTTTAAGGATTACCGATTTAAGTCTTTTTTATCGCTTTAATGAACTATTTAAATTTAAAAATGAAGATTTTCTTCACTTTAAAATGAGATTTTAAAATGAGGAAGACATTAGGAATGATTTTTTTTGAACATTCTTTCATTGCGCAATTAACGCCGTCAAAAAAAGATTTCTGTATGAAGGAAAAATAGTAATTTTTTCCAATTTCAGTTTTCTTTATTGTTTTAATGAGTTATTTTAAAAATGAAGATTGCTTAGGAATACTTCTTTTGCTTATAAAGTTCAAAATGAAACTACGAAAAATATTAAGCAATTATGTTGCAGACAGAATTGACTTGTTTTCGATTAACATTATCCGATCATCCTATTAGCATTCAAGAAACGCGATTAACATTAATAAGTCAGATTTATTTTAGAAATTGAAGTATCTCTTATTTTAACGCAAATCTTAATTCATTTATGGGTGAATTAATTTATTTGATCTTACTTTCATGAATAAAATATGCATTTAATTTTATTTTTTTCTTCTAATTTTCAATTTCATTTAGGATGTCCTGCTAAATCCTAAGCGAATTTCATACTGAGCGAATTACGGTAAAATAACAGCAGCAATCAGTCCCATCCAATTAACAGGAATAGAGAAAATATTGAGTTGTCAACGTTAGGACTCGAACACCCTTTCTGTGGGTTATGAGATTGACAGATTAGTCGGTCTGCTATGGTATGCGCGCAGTTTCAAGGAGCGAAGTGGCTTCATTAGGTGGGTTTAGTTGGTGCGTTAAAATTCTGGTGTTTTAACCGTATTAAGTGATAACAGTTTTTCACAGTTAACAGTTTGATTACCATCTTCATTACTTAACTGTTTTGTTTGAATATCATAAAATAACAATTAAATAAACTGTCATATAATAATTTTTTCTGAGAAATTTCTATCATTCTCAGAATCATTTTCTATCATTTTCTTTTTCGCAGGAGCTAAATTAAGCATGCGAAGAATTTTTTTGGAAGAAATTTGGAAAAGTCTTTTTCAGAACGATTTTTTGCTGCTTTAAAGGAAAACGAAAACATTGTTTATCATAATTCGAAATTACTTTGGATAACCTGAATAACAAAAATGTGTTTGGAAGGGAGAGCAAAACATGATAAGCAGCTACTTCTGACTTTACATGCAAAGGCTTAAAGAAAGTAAATTTAGATAAGGTATTTATTATTTTTGCCGACAATTTATATTTTAAATGTTTTAAGTTTTGAAAAGACTGCATATCTATAAATTTGTATCTTTGAATTGAATGTTATAAAAAGGAACAAAAATGTATATTGCAAAGTTATGATGACTGGTGACTTTTATATGTATAGTTTAGAAGAACTCAAACAGTTTCCCTAAATATATATATATATATATATTTTAACAGGGCAAGTCCTGGTTTCATCTAACTAACAAGGTGCACAACTATTGTTTAATTCAAGGAAGTAAAATGTATTTAAGTAAGAGGAAATACGTAACATGAGAGATGATCTTAAAAAGTTAAATAAATTACTGAAGTACTAATAATATTGCTGAGCATGAAATAAGGATGGCTGTCAGGACAAAGTATTGTCTACAGGTATACTTTCAGAATCGTTTTCTTTGTACTTTTTATTAGAGATTTAATTAAAACATTAATCTTTATTTATCTAAAACAATTGAAATATTTTTATTCGCAAAATGACAGCTGGATAATTTCTTAATCCTTCATCGCAATAAATTGGATAAAAACTCATTTTAAAATACCGACACAAAAACAAATTTTTATAAAACAAATATTAGTAAGAAGAATCATAAACATAAGCGTGGTAAATTTAATAATACTATCTGTGAGCAGTTGCGTTTCATTTTTGCAATGAACAATATTTTTCTAACTTCGTAATTAACACAACACTTATTGTTGCAAATTTCTAAAGTATGTTCATTTTGGTTTCCCTAAATCTTGTTAAATGCTTTATTCTGTGGCAATCAGAAAAAAAGTAAGAAAAAAAAGATAAAGACGTCTAAAGAGATTGCAGTTCGTCCATTGAAATGACGACCTTAGGGAAATTAAGCTTTGAAGAAAAAAGAACATTAACCGTTTTTGTCGTCTATGGTAAAAAGTAGTTGTTTTTATCACCTTATCTCAATTTCCTTTTCCTTGTTTCCCTTATTGAACCTAAACAATGAGTATAGTTAAAAAAAGGTTGATAAATAAAAAAGGGCTAACAAGGATGAAAACTACCTTTTTCGTTGGAAGCAGAAAAAAATAATTTTGAGTATAGGTTAAGTAATTGGATAATTTACAAATAAAAAACGGAAATGAAGATCAGGCAATATGCTACACTCCAAAATTATCTTTTTCTAAGAAACAAAAGACGTAGAAAGTTTGGTTTAACGTTTTTAACATGCTTTGTATTAAAAATATATATTGAATCTGATACAAATATATTCCATCTATACAAAAGATGTGTATTTAATTTTTCTAAGAAATTATCTGTAAAGATAATTTCTTAAAAAATGTATCTAAATATTCATATTTGATCAAATAATCCGTATTTAAACTTACATAAAAATTTTATTAACTGCACAAAATGCTAAATCAAATCAATTCACGGGAAAATATTTTCTTTTTTTGTGTTCATTTTTTTAAACCTTTAATTTATTTATTTTTTTCTAATTTAAAACCATTATTTTTACACATTTTTTCACTTAATTTTTTTTTTTAATTATTTTTAATTTCTAATTTTCATTTATTGTTATTTATTAATTTTTTTGATTTCTACATTCCATTTTTTTAATTTTTTTTTATATTGATTAATAATTGGTACATTTGTTTTGAGTTTGTTTGATTATTGGTAAACAATGCAGAATACTATACTTTTTCTCTTAGAAAATATTTCTTAATAATTATATTAATATTTCTATCATTTATGTTATTAATTAATTATGTCATTTATTGTTATTATGTCATTAATTAATTATGTTATTTATCGTTATTATGTTATTAATTAATATGCTATTTTAATCGAGATTATTAATAAAAATTAAAAATTTTGTTTAAATTAAATAAAGAAAATTGTTTAAAAAAAGTAATGTACGAAATAACATTTCTTTTCATATTTTAACGTGACTAGTATTAACAGAATTAAACATTTTTAAAAATTAATCAAGAAAACGAAATGCGGTAAATTTAAAGCCAAGAGAATTTAGTTCATTATTCTTTTTATTGAAATTTAGATACGAAGAATAAGAAAAGTTAAATCAACGAATCGCATAAACACATCTTTAATACGGTACATTAGCACGACCTCTTCCAAGTAAAGCAGTTTCCTTTTCTTATTTTCTTTCCTGTTTACGGGAAAGAATAAGTTCTAATTTCCTTGAGAAGCGAGTTTGGACCGCTTCATTATGTTTTAAGAAGATGCAATAAAAGTGAGAATAGTTCTTAGAAAGTGTATGTAATTTGAACTTAGCCTCATACCATCCTTTACAGATATAGTCTTTAAAGCTCATTACTTTTACTCTCTAGTAAGAATAATGTCCGAAGTATTAAATGTGGCATTCATTTAACTGTCCAATCTTTTGAGATATTGCTTAAGATAGAGTTTCAGCTTTATTGAAAATAGAATAGATATTTATTATATTTATTGAGGGTACTTTATTGATGCGACCTCTAGAAATAACATTTAACTTTAGTTTCATAAATTTAAAAACATTTGACACTAATTCGTTAAAGTAATCTTATTTAAATGAATGTGCTTAATTAGGATGTTTTAACATTTTATGGAGCAATGCTTTAGTAAAGTGAGCCATTGCTAAATATAAAATTTCAATTTTATTGAAAGTACAAAATATATATAGGTGATTTTTATCAATTACGACAACTTAGTTTAATTGCCACGGAAATCAAATTTCATACAATAAAATTTTGATTGCTTTTAAAGTTTAATTATTTCCATTATTAAGGTGACATAGCATTTTAGAATGCATAAATAT
>NC_092214.1:5501094-5528983 GCF_043381705.1 Parasteatoda tepidariorum
TTTATAAAATTAATTACATATATATATATATATATATAATGCTTCATTTTTTGGTGCTCATCACACTATTGTAATGTGGTGTTGTTTTGACAATATAATACAATATTAAAAAGCACTCTTTTTTGTGGATATAATAGTATAAGCTGATGATATTTTGTTTTACGGGTTTTTTATTTTGTTTTTCACTTTTTCAAAATTTGTAAATAGTCTTTAAGTATCCATTTTCAATATTCCATTCTTAATAAAAATATATATAAAAAATATTCCATTTTTAATAATTTTTTCTTCATCTCTTTTGTATAAATAGATTTTCTTAAACCCCATAAAAAACATTTGAAACTGAACTACATTGCATTTTAAGACAAATAATTTTTAATTGTAATACAATTAAAATAATTTACTGGCCTTAGAATATTGGCCAATCCATTTAGGCAATATTTAATAAGCCAAAACTATAAAGGTAAATTGTATAAATAATTCCAAGAAACTTATGTGGTAAGATATTTCCAATATAGGGTAAGATATTTCCAATAATGGGTGCCTATTTTAAAAACAGGCACCCATTTTGAAGCTTTTATTAAGACTTGCAGACTGCTTTTTGCTATTTATATATTTTTGCTGCAACTGATGGTTTTAATCAGGTAATATTAAGGTAAGTACTTCACTTGCCATCTACTAATTCTGTTGGTTTTCAGTACAAATTCTTACTAGATAAGGAATCATAAAAATATGTATCACTTATTTTCTTTTAAACCATTTGAAAATGTTTTTATTGGCTTTACATGTCTTTGACAAATATTGATAGCCACTATAGCATTGCCAAAACAAATAAAAATAGATAAAAAAAATTCTTTCAAACGCAAGCTGCCATTTTGTTTTGTTACAGAAAAACTAAAATTAAATAGAAAATTCCTTACTAAACAATCTTCAGTTTCCAGTTTAAGGCATGCATTTTTTTAACTCAATCATTAATAAAAGTTTTAACAGATTGCGTATTTCTTTTACCCGAAATAATCTATTATTCAAAGTGTGAATAATATTAATTATGAAATAAAGTCAAACTATAATAAGAATTTATGAATATTTATTAAAGCTCTGCTTCTTATGAAAAACATATTTTTGTGGCACTTTTAAGGAACTTAGTAAAATATATAATGTATTTATTCTTTCGCTAGAAATTTGATTGTAGAAACTCGAATACTTGATACTTAGTAATCAAATTTTCTTTTCTCATTTATTTTTTATATAGCTGTTAATTAGGCTGGTAACTATAATTAGTTCACTTTTACACAGATATTTTTACAAGGTAATTAGAGCTTTTGTTACCACACTCTTTATTTTGTGATAAATTTAAGAGTGGCATGTGAATAATGTTTATCTGATTTTACAAGCATTGTATTTTATCTGATTTTGCAAACATTGTACATAATCATCCTATTTGCTTAATTCCATTATAATCTTGCTATAAATAATGTAAAGAAAAATTAAATGTCTCTTATTAGATAAATTCATCATTCTAAAACTTCAAGTTTAATAAAATAAAAAAAATTCATTTCTTCTCATGCATTCATGAATTTATGTTAATTTTTTTCAGTCGTTACGTACATACATTACAATGCGTGTTTTAAAAGCATTTATGAGTATTAGTTCTAAGTTAAACGTCCGCTGAAAAAACGTCACTACTTTGATAAACGTCCTAAAAAAAACATCACTAAATAAAATACGCTCCCGAAAAAGAAAGATTTTATAAGAAAGAACCTGTCACTTAAATTTTTTTAATCATCTTTTTATTTAAATTATAGAAGTAAAATGAATTCCTTTAAATAAACTTCGTTAATTGTTTATGAGCCACTGAATACGGAAAAGTTTGAAATAAATTAAGCCATTTTTTTCTATTAAAGGGATATAGTCAAGATATATTTTAAACTATAAGACTTTTTCTGTTTCAATGAATCATTTTATCTAAATATTTTTATATTAGGCCAAGAAAAATTTAATTTCAAAAACGAAATTAGAGCATTTGAAATATTTTAAAGAGGTAAAAAATAAATACTTTATAAGTATTAGAATCAAACGTTTGAATTAAAGCATAAATATGTTTATAAAATTAATTACAAAACGGCCACAATTTTTTTTTTATTTTGCGTATAAGTAGCTGAAGTTAATGTAAAAAAAAATGCTAATTTTTATGGAAAACGAGCCTTATAAATAGTTATTATTTCTTTATATGCAAGTTTTGCACAAAAACAACAGAAATGAGTAAAAATATTAATTTAATCAAAAACATATATATTTCATGCTCATTTGTAGTTGCTACCAATAATTTTCGATTTTTTTCCTTTTGATTGCACATAAAAGCGAAAATATGTTAATTATTGTATGAAAATTATAAGAAAAATATTAATCAGTTTCAACTTATTATTCCTTGAAGTAATTTATTCCTAAGGGACTTTTTTTCTATGAGACATTTTTCAGGGAAATAACTTATGAAGACACAATTTCCTGACACAGAGACTTAACTTTGAAGAGTAAAGAAGTAATTTTTGCTCTACATTCAGAGTTCAATCTACAATCACTGTATAGAAAACGGTTTTTTTAGTAAGTTATCCACTATTTTACATTGCGTATTTTTTTCCCCTTTTCATCATTAAAACTCTAACACTAGTTGCATGATGACTTAAAAAATAAAACTCAGCTAGTTCGGCATCATTATTTATTTTCGAGTATTTAATGTATGACAGAATTACCAAATTCCATAATTCAATAGGAGCGCTTCAAACTAACTTCTTTATATATATATATATATATTCCANATATATATATATATATATATATATATAATGTATATATATATAATCTTGTCAAAATATGTGGATATTAAAACGAACACATGAATAACAATATTTAAATAGAATAAAACTTTTTTTTTGCAAACATTTTCCATTTAGATAAGAACTGATGTCCATGATTAATTCACAATTTTCGTATTTTTATGAGTCCAAAAGGAATAACAGTAAGTTTGAAGTTTATTGCAGTTTTGCGTGCTAAGCTTTTTTGACAGCAAAACAAAATTCTTGCATGAAATAATATTAAGAAAACTATGAAATAGAGAAATTTTAAGAAAATTTAAAATTTCCCTTTCACTAACATGGTTTCCCTTTTATTAACACTACGTATTATTTTTGCCAACCTAACCCATCCAGTAAGTTTTGATTGTTTAGTAGATGGTTACCAAGTACTACGATAAAGGACCTTGCACTTGTTGCAAGATAGTATATAGATAAGATTAGAGAGCTAGGTGAGGACGCAGCTGTTTTTTACAAGAGTGTTCCTGTTTCAGAAAACAACAATATTAAATAACATCATTTATTCTCTGTTTTCCTAAATTTACATTAAATATACATTATATTTTAATATTTCTAATGAGAAATTGTTTATCATAACGCATGGAGAATTTCTGATACAATTCGAAAATCAATTTGACTCTTATAAACTTTAGAGGCCCCTTAAGAGGCCTTAAAAATTTTAGGGACCAGGGAGCATCAGAAACAATAACCCTATAACTGCAGCCCAGGTTCCAAAATCCATAATTTAAACACATGATATTAAATTAGCAAGTGAATTAGGAGATATTATAATGAGTCAAAAAATATTGTATTTAATTTTAATATAATTTATAAATAATGGTTGAAGACATTTATACTGAAGCTTTTACTTTATAGAAAAAAAATTGCCGTTTAGCGCGTTAAGCTTTTATGACAGCAAAAAAAAATCTTGTATGAAATTACGAATGTTAAATAATAGAAAGAACTATGAAATAGAGAAATTTTAAGAAAATTGAAAATTTCTCTTTTTACTAAACTTGTTATTAATATAGCCCTACGTGTTATTTTTGCCGACATAACCCATCCAGTAAATCTTAATTGTTTTGTAAATGGTTACAAGAACTACTATAAAGATAAACTTTTCAACTGTCGCAAAATAGTATAGATAAAATTAAAGAGTTAGGTGAGAACGTAGTTGGTTTTTGCAACAGTCTTCCTGCTTTCGAAAATAACAACATTAAATAATATCCTTCATTCCCTGTTTTTCTGAATTTACAATCAAAATTCGTAATATTTTAATATTTTTTAAAAGAAGTTGCGTATCATTACGCATGGAAAATTTCTGAAAAATTTGTAAAAAATTTCGAAATATTTACCTCATAAATTTTACAATTTTACCCTCATGAGCTTTAGAGACCTTTTGGGAGGTCTTAAAAATTTTAGGGTCCTGGAAGCATCATAAACAATAACCTTATAATGCAGCCTTGTTTCTAAGAACGATAATTGAAACTTGGTATTAAATGAACAAACTTGGTATAAAGTGAATTAGGAGATATTATAAAAAGTCACGTATATATAAAATATATATATTTAATTTTTTTATCATTTTCACCAGTCTCTTTTCCTTTAAAAACTAATTATTCAAATTTTTTTGCGACATTTATAATTACTATAAAAGTGGTGAGGAACGGTTCTGTACAGTTTTTTAAGAATTTCTCGTCTTAGTTTCTTTCTCCAACTAGAAGTTGCTTGTAGAGGTTTCAACCAACAGCATATATCGGTTGTGAATTCTATTCTTATCCCTTATGAACCATAAAACTATCGCTTTAATAAAATTATTGTTCAATTTTCAACACGATTCCATAAGATCATTCTCTTGATCATATTGTTTTGTTTTTGCTTAAATCTTAATAAAAATTAGTAAAATTTAAAATAAATTAAAATTTATCACAACAGATTGAATACATTTTATTTGATTTTCGTTACTTTATTTATTTTTTTAAGGAAATGACTTTTAAAAAATTAAGATAAATTTATTGTTCAAAAGTTCTAAAGTGCTCAAAAGGTGCTCAAAATTTCTAAAAATCCCAATAAATTTTTCTAAACAATTCAGACAATTAAATAACAGCGTCAATTTAAATTTAGTTCAGTTAAAAAAAAGCTGAAAGTTTTTAAAGGAAATAAATAAATATTTTGCTAACCTTTAGCGGGAAAAATAATTTTTCTAAAGTTTTTTTTTCTTCTTTTACATGAGAAGATTTGAAAACCATTGAAAACTATGCATTTTAATTCAATTCTAAGCCTTCAAAAAATGAAATATAAAAACAGCTCAATACATCAGCATAGAAGAGCCATAATTTAATTAAAAGGAAAATTACTTGTTAAATTTGAAAAGTTACTCAACACAGCATTGTTTGGGCTTGCAAAAATTAAAAACATTCATTTTGCGCAATGATTTTCTTCTAGGTTTTTAAAAAAAAAAACAGCACCAAATCGGTCATTTTTCAAAAACAGAGTTTAATAATTTCCTTAATATTTTCTCTGTTTGTTTTAAAGTCAAGGCAATTAGCAAAATAGAGCTTAAAATTAGAACTAAGCTTTAAGTTTGAGACACTCAAATTGGAACTTCTTGTTATCCTTGGCGAAAAGTTTTCGGAATAAACCATTTTGTGTTTTGTAATGAATTTTATATTCTGATGTTCAGATGCATTTCGTGAAAAAGATGGGTATAAAGTATTAAGGTTAAAGCGCATCGTGAATAGATGGGTATCCCAAAAGCAACGTGAGTTAAAATGTGAATGTGCAAGACGCGCAGAAATGTGCGATATGGACATGGACGTGAGACTGATTCAGATTTAAACGTTTGATACAGATTAATCTGCTGCAATCGGTCGAATGGGGAGAATTTGCAACAAAGTAAAAGGGAGTAATGAATATCGTAAAGATTTGTCACAAGTTGTATAAACGGCTTCAAAAACGCGTGTAATGTCTGGATGTATGGATCATATTCCATGGACAGAAAGCATGTTTAGGACGTTTTTTAACGTTCTTTATTTTGGAAGAAATGGAAACCATGGATATTAATCCATGTTCAGTTCGACACTCAACAAATTCATCCGATCGGCCTATATCAAACAGATGATGTTGCAAAATCACCAAAGAAAAAAGTAGTATTTGGGTGTTGGCAATAACACATCATTTGCAAAGATTGAGTAAGGGCTAAATCTGTTCTTATTTTGCTATGCACTCTTTCAGAACTTGTGATGACAAGTGTACTATGATAAATAACAAAAAAAGTTTTAATTTCAAAATCATTTCAACAGTTTTATTGATGATTTTAAAAGTGCATTGGGACTAAAAGATGTTACTTTATTAGACAAACTGCTGAATATTGCTGTTATGAGATCATTTCGGTATAAATTCTGAAAAAAACCTCATATGCTTAAGGAGATATTAAGAAAATCATTGTTGAAATTACAAAATCGCAAAAATTACTTTACGAAAACACAAAGAAAATTCATATCTTCCAGTTTTGAATAAAATGAAAATATCAAAACATTTGACGCATGTTAATAAACTTAAAACATATTTGAATTTGTATTTACTTATGCAGGACGTATTGTAAGGACAGCTCTAAATATATATATTTATTATGTTAATTAAAAATTAAAAACAAAAAGAAAAGTTTTCACATAGCTGAAATCTGATAAATCACTGCGCAGGTGGACAGAAATATTTTAGAAAATAGACAAGTTCGATTGAGGCAGAAAGCAGAGAGCAATTAATTAAAAATACCTTTTAATTTCAAACTCCAATTAAACCCGTTTGATCTACAATTGCCTGGCTTTCTCTAGTGTAAGTCAAATATCGATAGCGTTTTTGCTTTGTCTTCGGTTAAACATTTCGTTTTCATTTTTGTAAAGGATTAAAAAAATACTATTGGAAGGTATTTACGAAGCAATTTGTGCATTAGGAAACAGCCGCTTGAGTTTTATAAATTCAGGAATTTGTATACATGTATATATATATATTAGTTTTTAAATAAACGAATTGAATGCAAAACCTTAACGTCTGTAGCTGCGTACGATATTATCATTTCTTTCCACTTTAAATGGCTCAAAACTGAACTTATTCAAACTCTGACTACCTTACTTTGCATTATTGATTAATTATGTATATTTTTATGAGTAAAGCGATGGATAATATTATGTAATAATTAGTAAAGTCTATCTTATTGTTGCTGGTTTACTTATTTTTACAGTGAGTACTTTAATTTTACTCTTCATTTTTTAACGAAAATGTGCTAACTACACTGAAATAAAGTATGGTAAAACTACCAAAATATGGTAAAATTTATAACTACCAAAATATGGGTAAAATTACCAAAATATGGCTCTATAAGAACATCAAAAAGTCCTGTAATTTTATCTAAGCGCTTTGGTTATGATTTGGAAAAAATAACAGTAAAATATAGTTTCATAATTTATCATGAAAGCTGTTTAATGTGGTCATTTTTTAGTTTATTTGATGAAATTTATTTTTCAGTTGTGTGTAACATTCTAAATATATGGTGACAAAAATAATTTTGAAAACCAGAATTTCTGGTAAACCGCTACCATATGAAAGAAAAAATTATGAAATAAATAGATTAAATACCGTACATTTTGAGGTTTAAATGCTGACTGAATGGTTTAAATGCTGTATGAATGGTTTAAATGCTGTATGAATGGTTTAAATGCCATCTTTTCCAGATGTATATATTTTTTTTTACAAAAAAATGTCATAACCTTACACAACTTTCCTGAATTTTTTCTTCGTGTACGTATGTATTGAAACTATTATTTTTCAAATAAATATATGAATATTCCGAAAGAAAATATTTTATACTAAATATATCAGAAAGTGTTTACGTTGTAAGACTAAGGAAGAACGCTTGAAAGGTTTTTCTACTCATATAACATAAATTTCCAATAAACTGGAATAGTTCAATTCCCTGAACCCATAAACGAGGATATTCACTTAGAGGTCATCCGCATTTATCTGTTCATTAATATATGAATATGTGAAATATAAAGTGGAATTCTGTGTATGAATTTTTTTCATTATTTATAGATCACTACTCACTGTTAGAATTTTCATTTTAAAATTATGGTAAAATAACCGGCAGCAGTCAGTCTACCCGATTAAGCGTAATATTTATGGGTAAGAAATTCTTTTTCTTTACTGTTTAGAACCGTTTACTACTAGTGTGGTAAAAAAACCATGAATACAAAACTATACGGTTTCCTAACCATTTACAATAGCATGGTTTCAAAGCCAAAAAAAAGTTAACTAGACATAAGAGTTATGCTTTCCATTGGATATTGAACATGGGAGAGCCCATTGATATAAATTGTGGAGGGCAGAGCACTGAAGACACTACAAGTGTTGAAAAGAATGGAGGCAATATTGTATTGTCAACGCTAAGACTCGAACTCCAGTTCTGTTGGTCATGAAACTGAATGATTATCCCTCCCGGCTATATATGCAAGCAATAGCAAGGAACTAAGTGGCTTCATTAGGTGGGCTTATAGTTGGTGGACTAAAATTCTGTTTGTTTAACCGTATAAGGTGAAAGCAGTTAATAAACGGTTTTTCTCACAGTTAACTGTTTGATTATCATCTTACTGATGGGTATTTGACTATTTCGGTTGACTATGGTAATATAAGAATAAAATAAATTGTTATTTAACCATTTTTTCCGAGAAATTTCTAACAGTGCACTCAGTTAAAAAAAAAAAAAGATTCTCAAAATCTTGAAAAATTAAATGTGTCAATACAGCTAGGAAATAGTGATAACTTATACCCATTTTTGAGCAAAATGCATAGACTCAAATATGATGTGGAAAGAAAACCAAGGATCTCGAGACTCGCAGTTGGATGCACTAATCATCATAGTTTTACACTCCAGTTCAGGGAAAGTTAGGGCGTTTTAAGGACGAACCTTAGGACCAGTAGCTCTGAAATAGGGATAGCATATACCTATTTTTGAGCATAATGCATAGTCTCAAATGTGATGTGGAAGGAAAACCAGGAATCACGGGACTCCCAGTTTGATGCACTAATCACCTTAGTTCTGCACTACAGTCCAGGGAAAGTTAAGACTTTTTATACAGTGGCAGCTACAAAGAAACATCATGGCAGGGTAATTTTCGATTTGAATGGTACAAAGGATTGCAATTTGAAAAATTTGGTCCCAATAGCTTAGTCAGGAGATCAGTAACTTTAATTTCTCTTTTTGCTTGTTTCGCTATAATTTGAAAACTTTTAAGCGAATGGAATGCGTTTTATTGCCGCAGCAACTATATAAATCTTCCTAACCCCCTCCCCCCTAGTCTAGGGTGTGCAATTATGGTGTTTGGACCATCCTACTACGAATCCAGAGGATTTTGAGGACCAACGAACACTTACTTTCCTGCGTCCCCATTACTTTTGAGACTATGCATTTTTCTCAAAAATGAAAATATGTTGCTTCAATTTTGAATGCATTAGGTTCTTTAAATTGGACTATTATTTCGGAACTATTTCGACTCATTTTTGTTCTATTTTGAGAAACCTTTTTTACTTTGTGAAATAGATTTTACTTTCATAGTTTTGGAAAGAAACTTGGAAAAAGTTATTTATTAGTGTGTTATTCTATCAAATTATATTGATTGAAATTTATAGGTCTCTTAAGATAAAGATATTTTATTTATATTTCTGCGAATTATGTCACATTTAATTTTATTTATTTAATAAATTTATATGCGCTTCAATGCAATTTTTCTATTTCGATAATTTTTTCTATTTATTTTTGCGATTGCAATTTTTCCCTTTTTTTAAAAAAATTGTTTCAGAAAATTTCCGTTATTTTACTTTGTAAAAAAATTAAATCACAGCATTCAATCTTAATATTTTACTTCTAAAAGAAGTAAGCTTAAGAAAATGTCATTAGGGACGCATTGAAAAGCAAATACACAGGATACCTTGAATATTTAGTACAGTTGAACTATTCTGTTCCAGAACTGTTGTTTTTCAGAATTGATTTTTCTATTTATATATTTTTTTGCATATTTTCCCATTTCTTCAGAACTGGCAATGTTTTTCTTTTCTTTGATATAATTACTATTTTTCATTCACTTCTAAATTTTATTTTAAATAAAAATTGTATAACAGCATTTTGTTATCTCTCAGAAAACTAATTTTAAAAAAAAACAATGTCAAAGGGCTGTTTTTACTTAAGTTTATGCTTAACTATACATTTATTTATTGCTATACAAACTTAATTTTCTGCCAGCTAGTATGAAACTAATATTTATTTTATAAGAACAAAATAATTCTTTTGAAATACGAGATTTTTGTAATCAGAGAAAATAATTGTGATAAAATTGCCTTACTGTACGTTAATTACATTTCTGGTTAAAAAAACATATTCCTAGTTATCAAAAGTTTCTGTTCATTTGGTAGTGGTTTGGCGTAAATTCCGGTTTTAAAATTATAATTCTTTATTACCACACATTTACTAATAAATACAAATTTGAAAAATCGATTTTACCACGTAAATGGTTTTTATACCGTTCTCTAAGGTATCATGCTAAAAGTACCAAGTTTTACCGCATTTATCCAATTTTATCACTCATTATAAAACCCATTTTCAGTATTAATTTTACGAAAATAATTACCAAAGCGCTTCAGTAAAAATTATCGAACTTTTTGGTGTTCACATAAGACCCAGAAACTCGATATATTTTACCTTAATTTGGTAGATTTTACCATACTTTTTTCTCTCCGTGTACCCTTAACTCTTTTAAACTCAGTAGCAGCTATTTTGAATGTAATAGATTATGCGAAAGTGAAATTTAAATTCATTTTTATTCTTACTCCCGGCAACAACGAAAAAATAATGATTGTTGAAGGAATCGATTTTATGTTTGACTACACAATAATTTATTGCTATGCATCGCAAATTTGATTTTAATCTTAATTGTCTGTAAAATAATTATCACGTCTCCATTAGCTAGTTCAAAAACATTAATTATTTCTTCATAACACGTAGAAAATTAAGTCCCTAAATGATTCAGATCGAGGGATTAAAGCTAAAGAATCTCATAATTTCATCCCTATCTACTTATTTTACGAACAGATTTGTGTGCAATTTTGTCTTCACTTGTAATCCGCTTACTTTCTCTTTGTAAATAACTGATTAGTAAAGGAATGAATAAAAGGTGCTTCGTACTTTATTCAAGAATCATTCTAAATAAAACTTCCAAAATTTGTCTGAATTATTAATGAGAGTTATCCTTTCACAAGAATGGGACTAAATTATTGATTAAATTCATTACGTATATTAAGCATCAAACGAGCATTCTCTTAAAATCATTTATTCTATTTTTAAAATATTCATCAGTATAAAAGTTTTTACGCAATTGCAGAACAATTGACTTAAAAAAATACCTATTATACTCAACAAACAATGTCGTGGAAAAATAACTGGAGCATGTAATTAAGTTGGAAGAACTTTAATATTTAAATTCTTCTATTTACTTTCGAAATGTGATCTGATAG
Source organism: Parasteatoda tepidariorum (assembly GCF_043381705.1). NCBI lineage: Eukaryota > Metazoa > Arthropoda > Arachnida > Araneae > Theridiidae > Parasteatoda > Parasteatoda tepidariorum. The sequence continues at coordinate 5,512,503 of NC_092214.1, forward strand.
TTTTTTATTTATAAGACTAAACAATATATAGGGATTCATTAAAACCTATTGAGATAGTTAAGATGAATTTACCAGTAGTTATTATTCGCCCTCTTTATTTTAACAAAGTGTCCAATTCAAGAAATTCTTATTGAGAGTTTTGTTTGATATGTAACGAGAAAGCTATAAAATATCTTTTATCTAATTAGAATTTTTCTAGTTTTAAAAACTTAAAATTTAATAGATGAAGATCAAATAGGTTCATGAAAGCTGATCAGAGGAAAAAAAATTCAAGATTTGAGAATTTTCAGAAACAAAGGCAGAAATAAAATTAAATTTATTGAAATAGTAAAAAAATGTACGTTAATGTTGCAAGATACTGAAAAATGATTTTAGTTTCAAACGAAACCAAAATCTTTTTTCTTCTCAATACAGTAAAAACTATAAAATCTTTCAACTCCAATTTTTGCAGAAACAAATGACAATAACTACGTAGTTTATTCATCTGTCCATTATTCAAATCCCATGCCTGAATCCATAGTAGAGATAACATTTCATAGGTAGATGACCTCCGTAAAGATTACGAACCACTTAGTTGAAAACTGCCTTTCCTGTAGACTTAGAGAGTTCATAACATCACGACTCTCAGTTCATATTATCTGGAAAGGTAGTCTTTCGACTCGTTTTAAGTTAGAAATGGAATTACAAGCCATTTTATATCGATTTCAAAAGCACTTACTGGGGATGCTTTATTTTAAATCTATTATGATATAACCACTTTGGTTTTGCTTCGCAATAGATAACAACAAAAGTTTTAAATGGCTAACAATTTGAGTGAAAAATAAATTCATGGCTTAATATTTTTGAATGACTGATTATTTTGAATTTGAAAAAAGTACGTTTTGATTTTAATGAAAATTTAAATAAAGAAATACTGAATGCATTTAATAAATGGATTCAAATCTCTCTAATTTTCATTTATAATTATTATAGTATTTAAAATATTTTTTAAATGTGATAATAAAATTATTTTTTATTGAACCTTACGTTGAATTTTCAAAAATAATATCGAAATATAGGTTTTTTAATTTATTATTAGCATTTTTTTTTTATTTAAGTTAATCGATTTTGATAAAACTTATTAAAAAATTACAAGTTATAAACAATTATTTTCATGAAATTACAAAAATATCAAATAAAGTGATAATAAAAAAGTTTTCTAAAACATAAATTATACTAAATTCCATAAAACTATTAAATTTGTTAAATATGAAATACTTTTAAAGATGTAAGCACCAGCATACATTCTTGTTCTCTTTTATTTAGAAAAAGTTTTTAGAAAAATGTTTAAAATTAATTTGCTTTTTTTTTAAATATTCCTGTAGAATACTCAATACTAAATAAAAATACAATAAAATAAATTATAAAAATTGTAAAAAGCATAATATCATAGTTTTCTGAAAAAGCCAGCAAAAATGTCTCCAATTGCAACGAACTTCGGCCAGAAAATTAAAAGAAGTTTTACAAAGAAGAAATGTATTTCAAATAAGATATATTATATCTTATTTGAAATGCATTTTCCATCACTTGTTTTGAATAATATAAGTCGCCAAATACATGTGCAGTTCAGTGATTGCAAGACAGAGCAGCTCGCAGCATTTTGTACTCACATTGAACCTGACAGAACCATAAAAAATTATCCTTAAATTAAACCTGATTTTGTAATTGATTTAAATTATTTTCATTAAAATTTTATTCTTGGAGCCAAATATTTCTATAACGAAATAGAAAGCGACAAAATTTTCATTAATGTGAAAACTGTACCAGAAACTACCTGCATGGGTAACTTTTCCCAACATTCATTGGGCAGACTTCAACTTTTATCCTAAACATTATTTCGCTAATTTTTCTGTCTTGATTTTTTAAATGATACTCCATGTAAACCCTTACCAATTAGCAAAAATACATTTAGGCACATTTCAAATCATTGGAAGATGGATGACCTAATATTTTCGATGAAGTGGTTTTGTTTCTTATTGGTTTAGTGGCATGGAAAGAGACCAAAGTTTCGTCCCGAGAAAAAGGTATGATTGAAACTGCCAGGATACAGTAAAATTTACAATATTTTTGGCTCTATTGACACACCAAAAAGCTGGATAATTTTTACCAGCACTTTGGAAAGGAATTTGGTGAAGTTAACAATTAAATATAGTTTTATAATATGTGTGGGTAAATGTGATAAAATTTGGTAATTTTATCATGATACCTTAGGGCATGGTTAAGCCATTTATTCGTTTAAATTTAATTAACAGTTTTGTAATTTTTACTAAATATGTGGTGATAGGAACTATAAGTTAGAAAAACAGAGTTTTCGTTAAAGTGTTGCGATATGAATGGAAAATTCACAAAACGAATGGTTTAAATAACATAAAATTCGGTGGTTATTACCAGACTTATGTTTTTTTGGGAGGGGGCAGAAATTTCATTACCATATAGCACGGTAATTTCAGCATTATTTTTTCCCCTGAGCTATACCAGTGAGAAGCGTTAAGTTCCATCACTTTACCATCCTATTGTCACAAATATTCCAATGTTTCTATCCAATGTCAATGGAGAAACATAACTCGAGGTAAGACACGCACCCAAAAAAAAACAGGTGACTGGTGCGTTTTTTCATTACTTATATAACAAAGTCTAAATATCTCTCTTGTTGACATTAGAATTGGGAAAAAAATAAAGCCCTGACTTTACTATGTTTTCGGACCATAACTCTGTTTTTCCATGCGTCTGACTCTTATAAGGTTATACTGCATTAGGAGACCTTGTTATAGAAACAATATTTACTAAAAGATTTATCATCAGAACTTGTTGGAAAGAGAAATCACAATAACTTGAAAGAATTCCTTCAAAATTATTTCTGAAAAATGGAAAACAGGAAACAGGTATATGGCTGAATACAGCGTGGCATAATCAGGATTTAACTTTAAAAGGATTCACGATAATGTACAGTGCGCCAAAATTTCAGCGGAATCAGTTCAATAGTTCCAGAGAAATCGAATTTTAAAGCGGTAATATTAATGTAAAGCGCATAAAAGTGTAAAAAGTAACGTATTGGTTAATTATTTAACCGATTTTGCTCAAATTTAGTATTTTACCATGTGAAATTACATACTTTAAAATGACGTAAATAATTGTATACCTTAAAATTCAAAATTTTTTAGACTAATATTAAATGAAATAGTAAAAAATAATGAATATTCACTACAAATTTTTATTTCTGCATAAGATCTTTGTATAAACGAATCTTCGGATAAATCATCTTTGGACAAACGAATCTCATAATTGTGTGCAAAAATCTTTCAATTCTCTTAAAAAGTTCTTGAAATATGGCGAAAAAAGGTAAAAGTAGAATTAATATTAAGGGATTCAAACTTTGGATCGCTCTCCTGATCAAACTATGGAGACCATATTTCCTAGACTTCGGCTACCTCTTATATTTTGAAGGTCAGAAATCTGAATCCAGTGAAAAAAATGAATGTTCATTCAGAGAAAGTACATTTTTGACTAATATTTTGTGACTTAAAATATCATCTGTACTTTAAGTATCAGTTAATTAATTAGCATATTTAAGGTCACCATTTTGAACAATTTCGATTGAGTCCTAGAAAGTAAAGATCTGAACATTAGATCAAAAAATATTCAGGGTCCGTTTTTTTTTTTTTTTCTTTTTTTTTTCTTTTTTTTGCGCACTCAGTAAGGAGTGAGATTAGGAAGAGTCACTACTGACCAGTGGTGAATCGTAGCATTTTTAACAGTGACCACTTTTCTAAAATAAATACCAATTTTCAAACGTGAATAATTTTAAGCGATTAAAAAACTTTTAACAGTGTTTTTTTTAATTTCAGAAAATCTTAAAATATCCACAATAGTTCTATATTTGTGAAATGAGCATTTGGTGCATTTATTTTTGATGAAAAAGTAGCGATCGGCAGGTATTTTTTTAATCCCTATATGTTATATATACACGTTCTGTGGCAGAAGGCGACCATTAATCTCCCCCCCCCCATATTCCTCATTCATATTTCTTTTTTTTTTTTAATTAAAATAGATATAATATTATTTGATTGATTTAGAAAGTTAGTAAGATTACAAGTTATCAAGTTTTAATAACTTAAGAATAATTCCTGAGACACTGATAACTTCACGAAATTTTATAAGAATTAAGTGAGATTGAGAATCCTTGACCCTCCTTTGTGCACACCATTACTGCGTACCATCAATTAAAGTTTATCAGACTTTTCTTTTCAGAATAAATTTAGACTTGTAAGACAAAATTCATTAATTAAGTTGACATGCATAATGAACTAAACTTTCAAAATAAGCCCTACATTTTTTAAATTTTCAAATATGGTTCAATTAATGTATAATTTAATAAAATTTAAGTTCTTTCAAAGCCTTCTAAATTTATTTTAAAATATTTCTAGTGAGGACTTAACCACACACACTTGTATCTCAGTAAAAGCAATTTTATGTTTAATTATAAGTTTGAATTATTTTCATCATTAATGAAAATCAATCACATTTTTTTATTCCTTTGACAGCGAAAATTGCTTTTTTTTTTCCTCAAGATGCATAACAACTAAGGAATTAAGAAAGAAAAAGATGGATTTTTCTTGCCTGAATTAACTTTCTAATCACAGGTTCAGAAAACATTTTGAGAGATTTTTTTAAATTTTTTTCATGACATTCTTAAGTTTTTCTTCCTAGAGACGAAAACAATGACTCGCTTCTTATAATTTTTTTTCCTAGTATTAGTGACTGGTTTGTAATAAAAGAATTGTAAAATATCTAAAATAATTTACTTTAACCAAATTAAAAAAAATATAAGTTGAATCCGTATAAAACAATATTAATTGAATCCAATTGTAACATCTTTCGTTTTAATTAAAGGTTAAAACATTTAACAGTTCAATGAAAGCTGAAATTTAACTTATTTTGTCCTGAATTTTTTATATACCATGATGCAAAAAACCTCCTATCAAAAAAAGGGTTACGTGTTTCAGCTTAAAGATAATTTTTTCATGTTAGCTACTTAATTTTTGAAAAGAATGAAAAACACTTGCTTGACGTGAGGAAAGTCCTATCTCAGATCAGAAGAATTCTCATAAAATTCTCGTAATTCACATGATGTTATGTGTCATGCTAGATCAAAATTGAAAGTTGAGTTACTTGCAGTAAAGGCTTATCTTATATTTCTATTATTTTTACATAAATTTGAAAATATTTACTGATTTGTTCAAATTTCACATGCATACGTTAATGATATGGGCTGAAGTATGAGATTTCTTCTATTTAAAAATCAGACAGTCAGAACACAGTCTTCTAGTGCACATTAAAAATTTCTCATTTTTAGTTTTAGAACACAAAAGCTTAAAGCTAATTGAAACAAATAACATGACGCCTCTGTACTCTTTATATCCCTATAAATCTGACTAATAAATGCTATGAAACTGATCATGATGGCCAGTACCTTAACTTCAGTGTTCAAAAGGAAATGCACTACAGCACTTTCTGATAAAATCATGGAAAACTACTAAAACCCTGAGTGAGAATACTTTTTTTACCGTGAAATCTATTTTTTCTGTAAAATGTTACGGAACAAAAAATCTGATGCACCGTAATTTTTACAGTAATATTTACTAAATCATTGTAATAAAATAAGTATTGCAGTAAAAGATACTGTATAAAATTTTACGGTAAAATGAAGTTTACTGATGCTGCACCTAGGTTGACAGTACTTTTTACAGTAATTTTATCAGGAGAGTATGCGATGGAAAGTTTGATTCGAGGAACTTTCAGCTAAATAAGATAAGTCATATAATAATAGCGAATCAATATCTTTCTTTTCAGATTAGAGTATTAGTTACGATTCGATGAAGTTAAAGTATTTTAAAGCAGTTAGGCGAAAAATTAATTAAAAGCGTAAAATAAATTAAGTCATTTTCACTGAAGAATGAGAAGGGATATACAATTAAAAAACTCTTTCTATGACAATTAATTAATTTTATTAAACGGAGCATCTAATTCTGGTACAATTACAGCACTGTGTGGTAACTTCATTACCAAAACACTCTGGTAAAAATTACCGTGCTTCTTGCTGTTCCCATAGAGTCGAAAACACGGTAAATATTATCATACTTTGGAAGTTTTAACCACATTTTTTAGTGTACAGAAGAATTACACGGAAAAAATAGAATAGATAACAATTGCATATCCATTTTCTGAACTATTAGAATTATTTTTAGGATTACTATCATATCAATTTACTGACACAATTTCTATGTCTTGACATTTTATTAAAAACATGTGGATATGTTTTACAATAATTTAAAATAAATACTGTACAATAGCTAATAACGATGCACTGCAAAAGATTCATTTCTTATTTCTTCGTTTGTGAAAAAAAATAATAGTTACAAAAAAAACTTTTTTTTTTCATAGTGAGGTTAACTCCATAAAATTATATATTTGGAAAAATTTACTTCAAGCATCTTGAACACTTTGTAAAAATAATTAAATATATATCAAAATTAACTATATTAACATGAATGTGTGACTTCTCCAAGCACAAAGCAAAAATTGATTACATTAATTGAATGACTGAATATTCTTGCTCTAATAGCATATATTGCATACATTTAACTAAATTTATACAATTCCGAAATTTAATATTACGAAGTCTAATCACACTTCAAATTTAATTTAAAATAGGTACAATGTTAATTGAAAATTATAGATCAGATTTCAATAATTGAAATAGGTTTTATTCATCTGCATATCTACTTGCAAGATACATAAATTGAATTCAGAAATTAGCAATATACTGTTCCTAATATATTTGAATAGAAGGATTTAATTAAACTATAATAACGTACTTTATCTATGAACATAATGCAATGTTTTTGAATATTGCTATTATGGCCGACCTACAATTATTTGAAATCTGTTCAGAATACTAAACTGTAATCTCTGTATGATGGTTAAAATTTTCATTTCAAAATTATCTCGCCCATGATTTTCTGACCTTCTCCTTAATTACTTTAAGTAAATTAAGCACACTCGCTAAAAGTTTCCTGGTTTAATCAATTCAACTTACTTCCATAAAGCAGTATTTATTTTCTTTCAAAATAGTGACATCTCCCCAATATGAAATACAATCCTGCTATGCTCTCAATGTGAAATACAAGAAAGCAAAAACAACACTATTAATTATGCAATATTAAGATAAATTATATAATATACAAATTTTCTACACAATTGAATAAATCAAATTAAATGTACTAAAGCTATGTCAAATTTACATAAAATTAATGTTATTATTTCGCAAAAATAAATTATTAATTCTTCGCAACTTTTACAATTATGTATTTTTATGTCATCCATGTTAAAAAAAAAAAACAAAAATTACGAGAAGCTCATTTAACCTAAAAAAAGTATACTGTTGAAACGAAAACTTCATGCCTTAAAATCATGTTCTTATTATAAGTGTTGTACAAAGTTTACAATGCGAAAAAAATTGTCTAAACTCTAAGAATATGGTAAGATTTACTGTGTTTCTGGCTTTATGAAAACACCAAAAAGCTTGGTATTTCTTAAAAAAGCACTTTGGTTAATGATTTAGATAAAATTAAAAACAAAATCTAGTTTTAAAACATGCGATAAAAGTTGATAAAAGTGGTAAAGTTTTGTAATTTAATCATGATAGCTTAGAGCATGGTATAAAACTCATATATATTTGGTTCAATTTTACATTTCAGTTTCGTACTATTTTCCTAAATATGTGGTAAAAAAAACTATAATTTTGAAAATAACCAGAATTTTTGGTCAATCGCTACTATAAGAACGGTAAAATGACCGAATGAATGGTTTAAATACCACATCTTCTGGTTTCATTAACCAGGATTAAGCATTTTTTCCAAAAATGTCATTCGCATACACTACTATAATTTTACCTGACATTTTTTCTCTCCGTGTATTAAGTGCAAATTTTATGTTGTGTTCTGATTCTAACCTTATTTATAACAGCCATTATCCGGAAATGATTTGCAAAATTTTTCATTGAATAATTAATTTTCAGTTTCTAGCTCTTTTATGTAACATGCTCTACATTTATATTATTTATATATAGATATTGATTCTTTCATGTTATATCTTCAAACTAATGTACAAACTAATTTAATATGAAATTTGCAATTTGAGCCATATATCTCAAAGCATGTCATTATATATAAAATATTTTTATACTTAAATATATAGATTTGTTAATTTTACGTCATTAAAATAAGTGTTGTTTTGGCAATAAAAATAAAATTAAAAAATTATTATTTCAAATGCTTGAAAAGAAATTTAATCTAAAAAAAACAATTTCCTGCAAAAAAAAGTTTGAATTTAATTTGAATTGTGGTTTTATTTTTATTCAGGAATATTTAACGCAATTTCTTTCATTTGTTCAAAGCAAAGATGTATATTTCAGTTTTAGAAATAATAGAGTCTATTTTAGTCAAGCTGTCTTCTTACCTAACCATTTTTGATAAGCAAAAAAATGAGAAATAGGCATTAAGACCTAAAACATGGCAAATTTTCGGCAGGAACAAGGAATTTATTTTTGTTTTTAATTAAATATTTTTTTCTTTAATTTTTATAATAATTTTACATTTTGTAATGGTAAAAAGTGATTCTTTATACGCTGATACTCATTTTTGATAACTACATTGCAAAAATTAGAGAGTGTAAAATATAAATTTTAATATAAAAAGAAAGAGTGATCGATTTAAAAGAAAATATCAGTATTTCAATCTATGCAAAAAAGACTTTTTGCATTGTTCAGTAGAAAAATCTCGTTATTTTGGTAAAAAAATTTGGAAAATTTATCAATAAATCACCTTCATTTTGAAATATCTGTATAATTATTATATTTTGATATTTTCCTGTTTAGCATGATTTAGGGCAAAATATTTTTACCAATTTTACTAAATTAGTTTTATTTGACAAAATTTTTTTCATAAAAAACACACACTTGTTGATTTTTATTTTAACTTTATAAGGATAAAAGAGATAATATAATGAGAAAATAAAAATTATGAATATAAACTTTTCCGCTGAATTGACAAAAAACAATTATTAAATAAATTATCAAGATAATAATCAGTACGCCTTTTTTACATTTTATATTAGAACTCCTCATCAAATTCTGTCGAATTAATATTTCTTTTAAATATGCGCCGCCGGGAGAGTAAACAGATTTTGTCCTCAACCATACTAAAATATTAAGTTTTTCTAATTTTTCTATATCCTAAATAAACTGAAAAAGTTTTAGAAACAAAAGATTCAGGAAATGTCGACTTCAACGTAAACGAGATAACTATTTTGTTCTGTTCTTAAGCATTTAAAACTGCTGTTATTATATTAGTTCTAAATTGATATAAACATATTTTTTTGTTCGAAAAATAATATCTTTCATCTACAAATTTCAACAAAAAAAAATTTCATCAATTTATTGTATTGTGTATTTTAAAAGATGAGGGTTATTGTAACTGCGTAAAATACATATCTGGGAACAGTTTCATGTATGAATGTTACATTCGGAAAAAAATTGTGTTTAACACTTTATATCGGCATGCCATTTTTTTCCATAAATTTATAGGTAGAAAATGTATTTAATCTTATTGTTTACTTTTTAAAGAGATCATTTCTTTCATTTAAAGCTGTTGTTCATAAATGTCCACTTGAAAGTTTTGAGCCAATCACATAGCATTCTTTTTCCATCAAGATACACCCTTTTGCAGCTTCCCTGTCACAATTAGTAAAATAGAGAGTAATAATTTTGTCCATAAGTCAGACTGCTTTATTTAAGGTTTCAAGTATTTTTAATCTTAATCTCCGACTTAATTGATTTTTCATCTTACACCTTAAAATTCAATATTTTTGGAAAGGCTTTTCTCAAAGTTAAAGACACTGATTATAAAGCCTACCCAAGTACAAACATAAACTTTCAGAATTATGCAAATAACAATATTAAAATACTAATAACGTAGTAAAATCTTTTAATTCAGTAAATATTTAGACAAGCACGGTAAAATGGTTAAATGCAGCTATGCTTTATTTTATTTTAAACAGAATAGTTCTATAATAAGCTTATTATAGTTATCTATTATAGTTTATTTCAGCTTTAAACAATGACGCTTTGCTTTCGAGTTTGTAACAGCTCAATAATTCTAAACCTTTATTTCATTTTTGACAAACATTAAATAGAATTACTATATCATTAAAACTGATAAGCTTCTGTAAAACATAAAAAGAAATGTATGGAAAAGCACTCTATAGAAATTATTTCTTCTTTTGATTAGATACGTAAAATTATATAAACTTAATTTTTAAAGTATATCAATTTTTCAATCATTTAAGTTCAGTTGAGCAAATATTCACGTTCCATTGTTATCAAACCTACTCAACTACAGAGTATAAAAATAAATTTAAAAGATTTTTTTTGGACATTTAACTGGACATTTGAGTTAGTTTAGCAGCTATATGGTACTGTCATCTGATCGTAAATGAGAGTATTGTATTCTAATAGCCCAGGGTCATAAATTGTGGAGTGCAGGACACTAGCAAATGTACATGTCTTGAAGGAAATATTGTAGTATCATTGCTGGTACTGCCCTCTCGGCTATAATATCAACCATCTGTAAGGAACTAAGTGGCTTCTGTAGGAAGGCCTAGTTGGTGCGATTAAAATTTTGGTTGCTTAACCTAATTTTTTTTTTTTTTTTTTTTACACAGTTTTTCTTTTTGTCATGCTGCGTGCACCAAAATTGCATGAAACATAATTATAAAACTCGAATATGCAAAAAATGCTGTGTAAAAATATGTTTCAAAGTGAAACATGAGAGAAAGAGTGTTGGAAATCGGACTAGTGTAAATCGGACTAGTGTAAATATTTGCTCCCTCTGGTGAAGAAATTATACATTCAGTGCATATAGTTAATACTTGCAATAGAAGGTATTATATGCTGTATTTTGGACCATTTCAAGTTTACCAGGACAGTACAAAAAAATTTTATTATTTATTTTAGCTAATGCTGGCAACTTTAGAACTTCATTAAAATAAGTTGTAATTGCACTTTCATGTCTATAAGACAATAACTCAAAATGAGTTTTTATCCAAGTTGCAATATCCATTGGTTCAATTTACAACATATTCCAAATACAACACCATGTTGAACCAGGAAATAGTTTTTCCTTATATGCATGATAGTATTCTTTCACAAAAAAGTTTATTAACGTTCAACTTTTCTCACAAAATTTCTAAATAATTTGAGTTACAATATTTTGCATAAAAATAAATATTTATAAAATCTGTCCAAGCTCTCCCCTTTACTTATTAAAAAGTATGTAATGTTTCTATTTTATTCAATTTAATAATGTTCAATTATTTGTCTAATATAAATTTTTATCATCACATTCTACATTAATAAATACATTTTACACTTTAAATTTTTGCATAATTTAGATTACTATTTTTATACAACAAAAGAAATAGTGCAGAGAGGGTTTGCGTGCCTGTAATATTAATGTGGATAAATGATTTGTTTTTTACTATTTATGTAAAGTTTCTTAGTACATTTTGGCAAATGACAAAATTGTGTTATACTTTTATATACAGTTGCACGCAAAAATTGTTTGTTTTTACAGCCTTACATAATGCCCTTTTGACTATTTTATTCACCTTTTTAATATTTGGGGATATTATGGTATAAATTAATACATTCATTACCCATATTTATATTTCCTTTTGAATCACCTTTTTAAATAAAATAATTTGTTTGGATGAATAAATTACTTCACGAGAATTATGTGGACACATGGTTGAAAAACTGCGGTGAACTGGACAATTAAATGTTTTTTTGGGGGGCACTAAAGTTGGTTAACTTGTTCGTACACACAATTTATTGCGATATTTAGTTATTAAATTAAATTAATTTTGGTAAGTATTTATTTTATTTAAAAACTTTATTCTCTATCTCGAAACATAATTAATACGCTTTATACATATATGCTTATCGGTATTTGTTTGGGTTCAAATATCGATTACTTATGCAGTTTTATTAATCTTTTCATACCAATAGAAACTCTAGTGCCTCTGCCAAGCAAAAATTTAAAGTGTTTTTGAGGTTCATCTGATGTTGTTTTGAGGTGCTAAGGCTGATTTGAGGTTCATTTGAAGTTTATGTCAACTGAAGGTATAGCTGAGCTATAAATGAGGTTGATTTTATGAAGAGTAAATGAGGTTAAAATTGAGGTTTATTGATAAGGTTATTTTTTGCTCAAAACATATCCTCATTTTATATCTCAGATGAATTTTTTCCATCTGTCAACCTCAAAACAACCTCAAAAACAACTAATTTTTTGGAAGGGCTGTCTTTCAGCTTACATTTTTAACTTAATTTTCGAATTACTTTCTAAAATTGAAAGAAAAAATACTTGATCATGAAAACAATATTTTTTTTTGACAAAATAACTATTAAATGCACTTAATACAGTAGCCTTTCTTTGAAAAATTTACTTTTACTTTCACATAATCAAAAAGGAGTTTATTACAAACTAATATTTATTATCTCTTAAAATTGATTGAAATAAACATTGTTAAGATTATTTGTTTACAGTTAAAATTAGAATCCTTTTGATTTTACTTACTTTTATGTAGTTTATAATAGATTAAATAATCTCTTTTTAGAATTGTCCTTACTAATACCACCTTACCATGGAGTTAGAAATGGTTCGGAAAACACTAAATAAGCTCAAAGTGATGGTCTCAGTCAATTATTTTCAAAAAATTCCTAAAACTAGTCCCTCCCACCCATGCTTTAATAACAATTTAGAATTTTGGTAAATAGTATTTGTTTTTTAACAGCAGTTCACTAACGATAAAAATGTTTTAGAGTAATTCTCCGTTTTAGGTCAAAACTTATTCAGTTATTTTCGTATTAACTACGCAATTATCCATTATTTATTACATTTAATATATATCTGAAAGAAATTGGTAAAATGGCTTAAAAAATATAATTTAAAAATAAATAAATAAAGTGAAGAATTTACTTAGATTTTTTAAGGAACATTTGTATGAAACAAAATAATAAGTACTTAAGTCTACTTAGAAATATGGCTTCAAATTGATAACTGGGAAACGAAGGAAATTATTTTAAAATTTAGAAAAAAAATAAAATTAAATATTATTTATTAGCATATAGGATTTTGTATGTGTTTTCTGACTATAATTGCTGTTGTGACAATTTGAAGTTTACTTAAAATGAATCATAAAGATAGTAACAAATATATATTTAAATAAGATTATTAAAAGACAACAGATATTCAAAAAATCTCACTATATAAGTTTGAGAATTTATATAGGGATTTGGGATTTTTTTGATCATAGATGTCAGCTACGTCATTTAACGCATAATTTGGAAATTAAAATTTAAATATGTTTTGTTTTCCTAAATCAGCAGTCTTTATGCTATATTTATGCATTAAAAATGTACATAACCCAAATAAATAAATATTAAATTAAATGTGCATAAATTTTTACCAATACAAAATTTCACTGCTCAAAATTTTTTATTACATATTAAAATTTAGCGTTCCAATCACTCAAACTTATTTTTGCTTTAGTTGCGATGCAATTTTTGAAACAGTATGTGTATAATTTCTAAATATTTCTAAATGACTTTCTAAATAACTTTGCGCAATGAAACATTGTATTTACAAAATTAAGAAAAATGTTAAGTAAAATTTACTTACAGAATCATATGTTTGTTTAAGATTTCCTGCAACAAATAAAAAAAGTATTAACGAAAATTTTATTATTTTAACTGAATAAAATTAACTTAAAAATATAAAATCATTTACTATGCATCATAAAAACTATAGTTAATTATACCAGCACATATTCTAGACTTTTATCAGGAGATTCACTAAACCTTCATATGCATTAGATTCGAATATAACTTAAAAAATCTTATAAATTGTGCATGAGAACATATCTTTTGGGAACTGGTTATATATCCTTTCTTATTTAAATTTGGTGTTGGAACTGTCATTTCTAACTAAAAGTTTATAAAAAGAACCGAATTATATTTATTTCTTTATTAGTAGGGCTTGATGTTGCTGATAATAAAGTTATATTTTCGGTTATTATTATTTTCTTTTTGTATTTAGGGAACTTAATTTTCTTAATCAAACATATAGTAAATGTTTAATAGAAATAGCGTTAAATTTGTGATAGCTAATCTCACTTAAAACATGTTTTTTAAGGATGTTATAAGGACTGCATTTTTAAAAAAAATTTTGCAGATAAAAAAATGCATTTTTAGCAGAATTATATACCAAATTGAAATTTTTAGAATATTTATATTAGAAAAGCAGCGAGTCTTTTAATTTTGTTTAAATTTATGGTTTTTTTAATCGTAAGCAATATGTATGAATTAAAATAAAATTAATAACATCTCAAATCAAACATATATCAAATAACCATCTCAAGTCATTCAAAAAAAAAAAAGGGAAAAAGAAGAAAACTGAAATAATGTATGTGCAAGCATTAACTTGAACAAAGTTAAAAATAGGCATTTTAAAAGTGAAACACGAAAACCCGATTTATTTTACACAAAACAAATTTTAAAAAGTAGTATCGAAAGAATTCATTAAGTTTTAAAATGTCACAACCATTTTTGTTATGACGAAAAAAAATCTTATTTATTCTAGAAGAACGTGAAATTTATTCGTATATTTTTGCAAAAAAAATATAAACCTTGAATATAAGTTATGGTTACTGAAAAATTCAGTTTCGTTAGTTTAAAATTTTCCTTTCTGGATCGTCATTGCATGGAGCGCTTACATTCGATAAAAGAAAAAGTTCATACTTGATTTTGCTTTTAATTAGCTAATATTTTTCATTTAGTTTACTTATTTAAAATCATTTTAATTGGATTATTACTTAAAATTAAACATACACAGACGTAAAATATAAGCATGTTGAACCATAATATTGTAATGCAATCCAAAATAAGTGCCATTTTACCGTACCACGTTACCGTAAACCACGTTTTACCACGTTACCGTTTTACCACGTTACCGTTTTACCACGTTACCGTAAAACTATTCTATTGTAAAACTACTCAGTCAGAAATTTTTCGAAAAAAGGAATTAAATAACAATTTACATAAGTATATTTAAACAATAAAGTTAAAGAACTATAAATAAGGTGGTATTGAAATTGTTAATTGTAAGAAAAACCGTATATTAACTGCTTTCACCAAATACGGTTAAACAAATGAAATTGTATAGCACCAACTAGGCCCATATAATGAAGCCACTTAGTTCCATGCAGGTGTGTACATATTGTAACCGAGAATGCTAATACGTCAATCTCAAGACCAACAGAACGTGGGTTCAAGTCACAGCGATGACGCAGATATATTTTCTCTATTCCCTTCTATGCATAAGGAGTTTCCAGATCCTACACTCCCCAACTTGTGATCGTGGGCCAGTAGAATACTGTATTCTTATTCACGCACAAAGCTGCTTATCAATCTGTAATGTCATGTTAAATGTCTTTTTAACTAGCATGGTTTTGAATCATGCTAGTTGTGAATGGTTAAAGAAAACAAATAATTTTGCCTTCATGTTTTTCTTAACCATACTAGACGTAAACAGTTTCAAAACCATAAAGGTAAAAAATGCTCTTTAGCGTAAAATTTACGGTTAAATTGATGGACTGACTGCTACCGGTTATTTTACAGTAATTTTAGAATGAAAATTCTAACGGTGTATATACTATTACCGTAAAGCTATATATCGTAAATCATGTACTATAAATCAATTAAAACGGAACGACGGTTTAACTCAAAATGCTCAAGGCTGGTTTAAAGACTAAATACTGTAAATCTATATAAATCACATTTCTGAGAGCTTCTATTCGTTCATTTATAATTCTATTGAAAGTAAATATAGAGAAAATCTTCCCTTTCTCCAGAATATTGATAAAAAAAATTATTATAATATTGATTATATATTTATAATTATTATATTTAACTTAAAATGCTCAAGGTTTAACTCAAAATGCTCAAAGCTGGTTTAAAGACTAAATATTGTAAATCTATATAAATCACATTTCTGAGAGCTTCTATTCGTTTATTTATAATTCTATTGAAAGTAAATATAGAGAAAATCTTCCCTTTCTCCAGAATATTGATAAAAAAATTATTATATTATTGATTATATATTTATAATTATTATATTTAACTTAAAATGCTCAAAGCTGGTTTAAAGACTAAATATTGTAAATCTATATAAATCACATTTCTGAGAGCTTCTATTCGTTCATTTATAATTCTATTGAAAGTAAATATAGAGAAAATCTTCCCTTTCTCCAGAATATTGATAAAAAAA
>NC_092214.1:5529046-5538734 GCF_043381705.1 Parasteatoda tepidariorum
GAGGATGATCCGAAGACATGTCATCAAAATTTTGATCCTCTGCAGAGGGGATGGCTCCTCCACATTGGTAGCCTGACTACTTGCACGAAGTCGAGCACTTTAGTGTAGAACAGTTTAACGAGGACCAATACCGCACACCCTCGGTCCCTACGCAGGCTGATCCAAGTGGTCACACCGACCGCAGCCAGTGATGCTTGACTTCGGTGATCTGCTGGGAACCGTGTCTTAACGATCAGTCCACTGCGGGACAACAACTGTTCGAAGGAATTAGGGCGAATATATTACTAAAAATGTGTTGTTTTTTATACGAAACATTTCTGCAAAGAAGCTATTAAAGAGAAAAAAATTATTAAATGAATAAACAAAATCATAACAGTCAAAACGTAAACAAAAACTGTAACTTCGTGCACTGTACGAAATTTGTGTTTCTTTAACAAAAAATGGTGGCAGCTATACTCCAAAAATTTTTGCAATATACATAATTCAATTGGGAAAGATATCTTAAAATAAAAATTGAAATTTTGTGATAATGAATAGCTAAGGACACATTTAAGTTTATTAAATATAATTGTAAGTGATCCTTACACTATAAAGTGAACAATGCTTTTCTATCAACAGTTTGTCAACAAATATCGAGGCGTTGGAGATAATTGCGACATCTGTACTCATCAATTTTTCATTACAGCCAATACACCTTTTAAATAAAATTCAAATAGCTCAAGATCTAAGTAGTTTCTATTAATAGCAATTCTGTTTGGATATTACACCCTATGAGGCTATTGCATAATGTATGTTAGTGCATATTACCTAGCATTTTCACTTGCACACTATTTTAAGGACAATCATTGGCTGATCAAGCAAAGTAATAGTACATAATTAATTATAGCAATATTTGTTATTTAGTTATTAAGTATTTACGTTATTTACCGAACTAAAGGGACCAAAAAAAAATGACTGTAAGACATCTCTTAGACATAGAATATTGCAATATACATAGAAGCCATATTTCCAAAAGCCATTTGCCAGACATCCAAATATTTATGAGTTGTCTTTCAAAATTCTAAGGAGTTACAACTGTTGAATTTTATACAGATGTCTTAAACTGGACTTCCAATGAACTTTTTCATACATCAGATACATTTGCTAAAATTTCCTTCAGATATTCAAAGGATAGATTGAACTGAAAACTTACCTATATAGATGTCCAGTTTCTGGCGATATTAAAAAGATAACGATTTATAATTGTGTAGATGAGAAATGTTCCCTCAAATATACAAAACCACCAAAACAATTACAATAGATATTCCAATCGTAATCTCTATAACATTATATTTTCAAACAACACTTTTATACTTAAAAGAAACAATAAAACTATTAAATTTTATTCGAAACTTAGATTTCTGTCAATTCTGTTTCATGCGTCAATCAACAAACATATAAAAATTAAATTTTTCTATCCTAAAAATAATTTTCAGTAGTTTTGAAAAAGGAGATGCACTTTACTGAATAGGATCTAATAAAAGCCTAAAGTGGATTTAGTAAATTCAATCTCCTGTTATGCAATATTATTATTTTTTTTTTAAATATTCTATATAAAAATTAAACAAGCATTATAACTTAGATTTCAGTTAATTCTGCTTCAAGGGTCAATAAACAAACATATAAAAATTAAATTTTACAGTCTTAAAAATAATTTTCAATGATCTTCAGTAGTAATGAAAAAGGAGATAAAATTTACGGAATAGGACCAAATAAATTCCTAAAATGGCTTTAGTAAATTCAACCTCCTATTATGCAATTTAAGTTTTTTTAAAGACAAAACTATTCTTTATAAAAATGAAACAAGCATAATAACTTAGATTTCGGTCAATTTTGCTTCAAGCGTCAATCAACAAACATATAAAAACTAAATTTCACAGTTTTAAAAATAATTTTCAGTGATCTTCAGCAGCTATAAAAATAGAGATAAAACTTACAGAACAGGACCTATTAAACGTTTAAAATGGCTTCAGTAAACTCAACCTCCTGTTATGCAATATTTATTTTTTTTAAAAAAATGTTCTGTATAAAAATGAAACATGCATAATATTTTATTTTGAAAAGTCAAACTGAGAAAAAATAACGTTTAATGAAAGGTTGAACAAAATGTTGAAATATGCTGACCTTTTAAGCAAAAGTTCCCATATGAGGTTCGTTATATGCCTTCAGTACAAGTTCATATTTCGAACGCAATTTATTGACAATATTTTCACCGCCTATATGGGCTGCTCAAGCGATTTTAGTTTCAAAAATTATTGATATCATTTGAAAAATAAGAATGACAATTTAAATTCTATTGAGTAATTAAAAAACTTATAATTAAGACTATTCTAGATAATTCTACTTTTTTCTCATCCGGTTTGGATTTTACAATTTCATTTTACATAAATTTTCTCTAAGTCACTGTGAATATACTGCGTTTTTTAAGATGGTTAAAGTTTAAACAGCCATAAACCTTAAAAATGAAAGAAATTAATTGATAGGTATAAATAGATAGATATAAATCTCTTAAAAAAACTGTTGTTAACTTAAATCTTACCTCGTTTAAAACACTTTGTAACTCCACTAATTAAAACACATTCTTTAAAAATTCTGAGGAAACTTTATATATTTTTTTAAGTAAGAATACTAAGAAACCACGTTTCACTTTTTATTTTAATTCTGCAAATATAACCTGAGTTGCGGCTTGTTATTTGCTACAAATGTCAGTCTTTTTAAAAATGCATCAACATTTAAATAAAGGAAGTAAGTATACATATAGTATAAATATTGTAAAGCTATCAATTTTGTGCAACATGTGTTTGACTATATAAATGCATACCCTTTTTGTAACAAAAACAAGGACATGTAGAAAAAAAAATTAAAATTTATTAGCACGATGATTTTAATTAAAAGTTTATAATAATTTAAAAAATAGTATTAATTTTTTTCATTTTAATTTTTTGACACGTATTTTCCAATATGTTTCTTTATTACTTGCAGGCTGAGATTTAAAACCAATTATCAGTAAAAATGGAAATTTAATAATTTCATCTTAATAATAAAGTTTCGCTAAATATTTTTTAAATTTTATTTTAATAAAGTTCTATCAATACTTAGATTATTTAAAAATCAAAATAATCAGTTTTAACACATTTTTTTCATTTTATGAAAACAGTTACAATCTTAAATGTCTAGTAAGATTAAGCGATGTAAAAAAAAGAAAAAAAATTATGAAATTATGGCCAAAATGTCTGCATTCTCATATTGTTCTAGAAGTGGTTCTTGGTAATTATCTTAATTGAAAATGCCCCGGTAGGAGATAAAAAATTAAAAATGTTTCATAGATTATCTTAAAATATTTATTTTGCTGTGAATATTTTCCCGTGAAAGTTTATAATAAAAATTAGCTAGCTTTTCAAAACTTTCCTCTTAAAACATATTCTTACAAATGCAACCAAAGATTTTTTACTTGTAAATAAATTGCGTAAAGTAAAATTACTGTTTTCTATTAATTGGAAAAATCAATATCTCTCACTGAGAAAAAATGTATGGTCAAAAGTACTAGACTGCACCTTGTTTCTCGCTTTAAGGGAGCACCAAAATACTCGATAAGTTTTGCTCTTTGATAAAGAGTTTGGTAAAAGTAAAAATAAAATATAACGTGTGATAAGCACATGTGGTAAATTTTCTAGTGATACGTCAGAGCATGGAAAAAAACATTTATTTGGTTAAATTTACTTTTCAGTTTTGTATTTTTTACTAAATGTGTGATAATAATTTTGAAATCCAAAATTTCCTGTTAACTGTTACCTCACAACCAAAAAAAATATCAAATTAATGATTTAAAGACCTTGCATTTTGTTTTTAATAACCAGAATTATGCTTTTGCTTACAAGATATGTCATTACCATACAGTACAATGATTTTCCTAGAATTTCCTTTTGCTCCGTTCGGCCTACGAAAAGCTTTTACAGCACCCTTTTCTATGCATCCCTCGTGTCAACTTATTTACAGTTGATATGAATATAAAACTACTCAAAGTACATTAAAAAAATTATTAAACTACGGTTTTCACAATTTAACAACGCCAAGTTTAAAAACTGTACTTTTTTAGAATATGACATTTAAATATTTTTTGCATCAGATTAAAAAAAAGGCTGTGCTTCCTCCACATATGAATTAAATTTAAATATCAAAAAATGCTTCTTTTTAAATGCAATAAGATTTTTTCTTTCTAATAAAAAGCAAAACTCAGTATATTTTAAATTCAGAATAGTCATATCTGCTCACTCTTATAAAGTATAATTTTTATAAATTACAAATCGAGTTGAACATCAATTTTAGTAAAGATGGTTGTACAGTGCGCCACAAAAATGGACCACGCTGAATAACTCTTGATCTGAAATTTGAGCCTAAAGTTCCTGAGAAAACAAAATTTTAAGTATCTGACTTTTTTTGTATTTTGCAAAATAAAATTAAATTCTTTAAAATGATGCAAAAAATTTTATACCTTACAATTCAGAATTTTACTGACCATTCTTAAATAAAATAATAAATATTTACTTAAAGTTATTTTTATCTTCTGCTTGGAATTTTCTTAGGATAAACGCATTTTATAATTGTGTTTAAAAAATTTTCATTTCACGTAAAATGTTCTCGAGATATACCGAAATACGCATTAGTAAAATAATCAGTAAGATGTCCAAACTTTGGAGCTAACTTCCTCCTGACCAAACTATTGGGACCATATTTACTAGATTGAGGCTACCCCCTATATTTAGGGTATCAGAAATCCAAATCCGTTTAAAAAAAAAGGTACGTTAATTCAGAGTAAGCAAAATTTTTATCTGATTTTCTGATCAAAAGTTCTTCAGACTTGTCCATTTATTTATTTATTTTGGCACTTTCTACATTTACCGATATACAACACAATATACATCAAATTTAGTAAATATGGTTGTACATGTACTTAAAAAATATGCCTCTTAAAAGATAAGTTAATAAAAATAATTTACGGAGAAAAAAATATTCTGATAAAAATACCGTATTGTAACTTTGTTCCTGTAATGAAAAGCTATAATTTTCCTTAGCAAAACCAAAACGCGCGGTACTTAATTCATTTTACAATTCAATTAGTAACCTTTCTGTTCATATGATAATGGTATGCTAGTTTTCAAAATGATAGTTCTTGCTAATACACATTTAGAATAAAATGCAAAACTGAAAGTGAATTTAACCGAACAAACAGTTTTTATAACATTCTCTAAGTTATCAAGTTTGAAATACAAATTTTATCACATTTATCAAATTTTATCTCTTGCTATAAAGCCATATTTTATTACTAATTTTAATAAACTTATTACAAAAGCGATTCTGTAAAAATTTTCTGGCTATCTGATGATCCTATATAGAGCCAAAAACACGGTAAGTTTTAATAAATTCTGGTAATTTTCAGCATGCTTTATTTTCTCAGTATTTAAAACAAAAACAATTTTTTTTTGCTATTTATAAAAGAATAGCCGGAAGATAGTTTTGCTTTACATATTACCACTAAAGTGAAATTTACCGTTTGATTATAAAATAGGTACTTTTTAAATTCTTTATTATTACATCTGTAATTATATGATTCTAATAGATATAAATAAATCATTTTCTTAAAGATGGATTTTAACAACATTAAAATTAAAACTTTTATAAGTTAAAAATTTATAACCAATTCATTTTTAATGTTTTCCTTTGTAAATAGTGCGATGTTTCTTTGAAGCAATGTGCTGAAACTGAAAGATAAATGAACAAGTAATATTTCGTACTTTATTCTGTATAATTTTTCCGAAATGCCAAAGATGAGTTTGGATACACTACTTTTATTTGTGATCAAATTACATATACCCTGACTTTTTATTTTAACTTCAACATTTTGAATTAAACTATTCAATATGAAATGAAATTTAAATTGCGATAACTTACTAGGAGAGAAAACTTTGTATTCTTTAAAACATTAAAAAAAAGAAAAGGCTGGCTTACAATCAATAAAAAATTTTAAAAAATAGAAAAATAAATTATTAGAAGAAGAACACTTTTAAGCAAGACGTATTTTTGTTTTTAAATTAGTGACATTTTCTTATCAATTTCGAAAACTTGTGTATCACTATTGTGGCAAATACTTTCAAGATATTAAAATTTGTTTTAAACGCACTCTTTGCAAGTTAAAAAATAACATTTGAACAGTCCAAATAGTATTTGTATTCAAATATCTAAAAGGAATGTTAATAAAGCACTTTTAAGGTCAATTCAAAAGGAAACCCGCAATTGTGCCATTTCATCCCTAAGATAATGCAATAAAAGATTGGAATTATACTTAATTTTAATGAGTTGCAATGTATTTATATTTTGTTTATTTTCGTGAAAATAATTTGAGCTATGCGTTTTCAAAAAGAGGTAAAACATTTTTACACATAATTAAGATTTTAATGCAATACTCTACTTAATCAAAATTGATGTTTGTTTCAGATTTCTATTATAACTACACTCGCTTACAACCAACTAACTATTAATTTTTAAATTTTTACACTGTTAAATTTGCTGAGCAGATAAATTCGTAAATTTAAAGTAAAAAGCAAATGAAATCTGCATCTTGAATGAAAGTTCCACACTTTTCTATATTTTTGAGCAAGAAATAATTTTTTTTTTCATAATGTACACACGAATTATTAGGAACAAATAATCGTGATTGTAATACAATCCTGTAATTAACCGAAATCTGATATAGTTATGTTTGAGATGTTTACAATTGTTTTAAAGTATCTAAATTTACTCCACTCACTAGCAACAAACTCAATATTTTTCCACTTTTCCAGTGTTAAATTTGCTAAAACCATTGCAATTAAATATTTAAGTTTAAAGTAAAAAGCAAAAGAAATATGCTTGTTCAATAAAAGTTCCACACTTTTCCATATTCTTAAGCAAATGAAATTATGTTTCATAATGTACGCACGAATTATTATAAATTTTATAATTAATTATGAATGTAATACAATCATGTAATGAACCAAAATCTTATGTAGCTATGTATAAGAGTTACAATCGTTTTAAAGTTTCGAAATATACTCCACTCACTAACAATATTTTTTTTTAAATTTCCCTATGTTAAATTTGCTCAAACTGCTGCAATTCAACATTTATATTTAAAGTAAAAAGCAAAAGAAATATGCATCTTCAATAAAGTTCCACATTATTCCATATTCTTAAGCAACAAACTAATTTTTGTTTCATGATGTATGCACGAATTGTAATTTCAACAAAAACTAGCTATTAACACTGATGCTTTTAAAAGCATTTAAAGAAATAATAAGCAGAACATAAAATTCATATTGAGTATCTAATCTAAATAAGCAGCTAAGAATTATGCATTTGTCACTGGTAACTTGTTTTGCTTTTAATTTGTGTGTAATAACCTGCATGTTTTCTTTATGATTAGAAAAATGATCAAGAATAAATTTATCCAAACGCACAGGAAAGTAGTTTGCATATATTCATATAATTTAAGAATAAAAACAGCGCGAAAAGTAAAAAAGAAAAGAATCAGTAAAGAAACCAACTTAAATACAATCAACAAGTCCTTACCTACTTTCAGTTCCAGATCGCAAAGAAGATTTATTCTTCGTTTTAGTTTCTTCAAATAAAACAGTTCTTTTTCCCGTTTTTTTTTTCACTAGTAGCCGATTTTTCTGCAAAACTTAAACCACTCTGCAATGACAGAAACTTATAATTTTTTTTTCTTTGCGGTATTTTTTACATCCTTTAAAAAGAGAAAAAAAAAACTTTGAAAAAATAAACTAAAAGCGCGTAAAATGAAACTTTTGAAAGAACAAAAAATGTGATCCGCGCAACTGAAGGACGGTTCGAAAAATGAGTCCTTAAAGCAACATCAGCAACAGCATCTAGTGATGTGTTGGGGGGGGAATATCGGCCACGAATAGTTCGGTGGGTGTTTCGCCGAGTCCGCCGAAAGAGGGTTTCGGATTAGGGGAAGGGGGACCTGTAGAACAGCGACGCTTCTCGCTTTCCCTGCAATGCTCCGCCAGGTATGCCCTCTACCGGTTTATCCCTGAATTAGGTACAGCAGGTTCAATTACTATTGAACCAGTCTAATTTGCTTCCCCTACATTGCAGAAACAGAAGCTTTATGAAACTGATATTCTTCAGTTCTGAAAACAATAACGTAAGCAGGAAAAAATATGCAATTGGTAAAAACGCTGAAATTTTATAATATTTTTAAGTAATGTTAGCTTTAAAAGGTAACATTGTATCAAAATATCGTTCAAAGCATTAAAAAAAATGACAAACGTTTTCCCGTATATTTTAAGTAATAAAATAATTCTTATAAAGTTACGTTGTCAACTTTTTAGCTTCACACGAAGATTGCAGTTATTTAATATTCTTAAATTATATTTATGTTTTCAAAAATATAAATGACTTTGCTTCATTACATAAACTATTTTAGGATGAGAAAATGTAGTTTTTTAAACAATCTGCGAGAAATGTTAAAAAAATATGGTTTGCAATTCCACGAAAGGTATTGCTCGTAACTATGACATACTAAGAAATAGAGTGGGGAAAACTACTGGGGTAAAATATACCGTAAGGGAACACCAAGAATTACTTTGATGGTAATGACTTTCGTTAAAATAAATATTAAACTAAGGTTTTATTACCGTGGTGTTTTATAATAAATGAGGTAAAATTCGATAATTTTATCAATATATTTTAGTGCATTGAGAAAAATAAACATGAAATCGATTACACTTACTTTTCAGTTTCGTTCAGTTTTGTATATTTTCTTAATGTGAGGTAATAACTATAATTTTGAAAAGCAGAATTTCCTGTAAACCGCTACCATACGAAAGGAAAAATTAACGACTGACTGGTTTAAATGCCGTATATTATGGTTTTATACCAGAATTAGGAGGGTTTTTTTGCAAGAAATGTCACTATTATACAATTACAATAATTTTGCCAGAACACCCTCGTTTCACCTGTAATCCAACTTTTTAAACGAAGACGTGTTTAAGGAAATGTACAAACAGCGAAAGTATAAATATTCGTTTATTCTAACCATATCTCTTAGAAATTTAGATAACCAGGTAAATACGAAATAGATTCAATGTTCTTTAATAACATTTCATTTTGTTTGTTTCCTTGCATACATGGAAAAAAGCATATAGTATTTAAAAAAGACTAATTACCGTGATAACATAATATCAGAATTTGTAAAATTGGCACAGTTCGATCATACTCCCTTTTTGTGATATGAAATCGAAAGTAACATATAAGATACACCAAGCGAATGCATTAGGTAATTATTAATGAAACAAACAACTAACAAATTTATTAATTAAATCATTTGAACGTAGATAATAGAATATCAGAGTTATTTAGTTTTATTAAAAAATTATACATCTAATTTAAGCTAGTGGTGATGATAGTTTCCTTTGCATCATACGATAATGAATTATAATGATAAGCGCATTGTGGTGCATACGTATAAAATGACATAGAAATAGATAGAACAGAACTCTTGCTCTTAATTATAAAAATGATTATATACTTTTTATCTAATATATATATATATATAGCTACTCCTGCTTGCTTTGGGTATTTATTTGCA
>NC_092214.1:5539307-5546814 GCF_043381705.1 Parasteatoda tepidariorum
AAAATTTAAAAATATAGAGAAAACCTAGAAAAAATTACAGAATAATGAAAAAAGAAATTATATCAAAATAGAAAATTATAAAATGTATAGAAAAGTATTCAACAGCTCATACGATTATATACGCAAAAAAGGAGTGCTTTCTAATATTGTACCAATATAGCCAAAGCAAAATATATCAATATAATTACTCAAAAAAGATTTTTGAAGCAAAATAGAATAGAACACATCAAGTAATAAATATCATGTAAAAAACAGAAAATAAAATTTAAAGAAAAAACAGAAAAAAAACATGAAACGAAATCTATAAAGCGAGTAACTACTTCAAAAGAACTTGCATGAAGGGGACAATTTTCAAGAATGATTGAAAATATTTTCGTTTTAATATTACCAAATTACAAAGTATAAAAACAGAAGAGACTATTAATAAAACTTATTGATTTTCTTTTCTTAATTTTCTTTCTTTTCTCTTTTTGCATATATATATATATATATATATATATAAGAAATATTTATCACTGTCATTTGATTCAGATTTTTTTAATGAATTTACCGAATTATTTTCATATTATCGATCGTAAAAGTTGTTCGCAGCTTATCAGCTGGTTTGTTCGTTCTTACAAGAAAATGCATAATTTATTTACGTTTAAATACTGTAAATCATTTTTTTTCTAAGAGGAATCCGAAAAAATATAATTGCTATAAATATACATTCCTTTAAATATAAAATTTCTAGTATTTTTGATAATTTTGTTAGTGGTTATATTTTTATATTTAATTATCCCTCCTATTTTTTTATATGCGTGGTTAAGATATATGTATTACTTTAAAAAATATATATGTGCATGTTTTTCAAAACTCCTAATAAATGTAGCATTTCATCATAGAGTTAACTTATAAATAATATTCAAGGAATCATTGTAAGAAAGCTACATAATTTATAACAGATTTAAGTCTTTAAAAAGGTATTCTTTAAACTACTTTCCTTGAGAATATGGAAACTAATTATATCTGAGAAAATTATCACATTCTTTTTTTAATGTTATAATATCAAAATAGAAACAATCTTCAAATTATGGAAAAATAAACTCTGTAAAAAATTTCGGAACAAATTACGATATTAAGTACAGGCACTTTGGGTGCATGATCCGTAAAATCTATTTTACATTCCATTTTTACAGTTAAATATAATACACTTATTTTAACAGTTAGTTTATTTAATTAGAGTTATTTAGCGATTTTAATGTAATTAATATAGTTAAATTATTGTATATCAGAATTTTTGTTCCGAAACATGTTCTGGTAAAAATCGATTTTACGGTAAAATGTATAGTCCCCCTGAGTTCCAGGATTTCTCACCGTGATTTAATTCGTCAGTTAAATCGTTCGTCGTAATTAGTGCGTTAGTTAAAATGCTGACAAGTGCATTTTAAATGATTGTAAATAAATTGATAAGATTGGTTAAAGAAAAAGAAGAGAAAAATATTTAAATAAATTTTCATAGCTATTATTATAAAGAGAAAATTTGTAAATTTACTTTTTTTCATATAATTTCATTATATTTTGTTCACTATTTCCTTTTTTTTTTCAATTTTTAATATATTACTCCCTATTGCTCGTGATATATTTTCTCACAATACATTTTACATTGGGTATTAAAGTTTATGTTCGGTTTAAAAATATCTATCTTAAAACGTGTTATTTATATTTGAGTAGATAAAAAGAATATTTCTAAAAATTCATTAAAAAATAAACAATTTTCAAAATTTAGATTGATTACTAAATTAGATATTACATTGATATATTAGATATTACAAATTAGATATTGCATTTTGTATAGATATTCATTATATATTCCTCGAAGAAGTAAATAAATTCGTAATATCTGCATTATATTCACTTACAAATATATATTTTTTGAACACTCAAGACACCGAAAGGGTTTTCAGGAAATTTTAACTCTATAAATTTCTATAACACAGTTTCAAAATCAGAACAAAATCCATATTAAATAAGATTTCATGAATCTTATATAGCATTTTACTAATAACTACTACTTTTTCCGAAATACAATAAGAAATGAAATGCAAAAATTAGTCAATCGTTTAGTCAATCTACTCAAAAAATGAAACAAATATTCATAAGAGATTTTCGTGATTTTTCAGAAATGAATGATCTTTACTAGAAAAAATAGGATATTTACAATTTTAAATAGAGTTAGCTTAGCTAGACGCAACTTAAAATTTTCAATGCAATTAGTTTATAATGTAAAAATTGATTATAAAAATAATACAATTTTGCAATTTAAAAGTGTGAAAAATTATTGATGATTAAGTAAAAAAAATTTTTTTTTTCTATTTTTTACTGTTCTAAAAAATTATTTTATTTTCATGTTGTGAGATATCGGCTTATTTCTATTCAAAAGGTATTTGGTTTGGTATTAAATTGAGAGCAAAAACACGTTTTATGTAAAAGTGACCAAAACCAGAAGTTCGATATAAAAGATATACAGAATTATTAAAAAAAATTATTGTAGATTCAAAGAGAATAAATAAATCAGCTAAATCAGAAGCTCGTATTGAGATGTTATATAACGCAATTTGAATTAAAAATGGATGAAAATTAAATGAAAATTTTGTTAAAGAATTATATATTTCATATTAAAATGAATGCACATATGTGAGACACAAATTGTAAAATAATGTCCTGCGATTTAAAATGCACATTTTCAAATATACGTTTTCAAAACAGGCGCTGATTGTTGACATTCATCTTAAACACTAATAAAAATTTTTCGAAATTGCTAAATTTTAAATTGAGCTTAAACAAATGAAAGAATTAAGTCTATTGTTGAAACTAATCACGCAATTATTTTAGAAAATATTTATTCTCCAAATAATGTTCAAATTAATGAATTTATGAGGTTTAAAAATGCACGTATTTCAATAAATTATAAAGGTGCGAAATGTGCGTTGAATGTAATTTTGGAAAAAAGATTTTCTTTAGAATAATATTTGAATTCAAAATATATAGTATTTTTAAGCATCATCTAAGATATCATTAATATTAATCTTCAAGCATTTTTAGAATGGAGATGGAATTGTTTACAAATAGAGCCATTTTAGAATTTAAAAAAATTAACTTAACCTTTGAAAAATAATTCAAAAAAGATTGAAGAAAAATATTTATAAGAGAATTATAATGCATATTTAATTTCCCATTATTCTCTGAGTTCTTAACTCTAACTCTCAAATAATTAATGATAGAAATACTATAAAAACTAAAATTATTACACTGAGGCAAGAAAAATGTGAATAATGTGCGTGAATAAAAGTAAATAAAGAGGGTGAAATGTTCATAACTAATGAATATATTCTCGTTTCTTTAAACAAGAACCTTTCTCGATCTCTAAACGCAAAATGATAGTAAAAAATTAAAGATAAAAACAAGCAATAGAAACCAATAGAAACAGAGGAACAAGTTTGAACACGATAATAAAAGAATGGATACAAACAAGTGTAATAGGGTTCGGTGGGCACCCTAGGATGCAAAATATCTTTCTAAATATTTGGAAACGGTGGTATACAAGACAGATCATTACCGAAAATTTTCCTAATTATGGAACGATTCTCGGAAATCAAGTTCAGTAAATGAAGAGAGGAAGCCCTTCATAATTTTGACTTTCGTCCACATACTACAAAGTATACCCTATCTCGTTTTTAGATAAAACGAGTCTAGTCCATAACGTAAGACTGCTAGTACAAACTTTCTAACAAAATAAAGGCATATATAAGAAAAAGTGTCTTAAAAATTCAGATTTATTACTCTAAATTCTACACACAGTAAAACAGGCCTAGTTAGAACGCGACTGTCTAGGTAATATAGCAGCTGCTTCATTTTCATTAAAATGAAGAAGACCCGTATGAGAAACGTGCTTGTTTTGTGGACATGTGCGGGAATTCTAAATATGTGTTTCTTACCCTTCTTCATTTAAGGCATAATTTTTGTAAAACGTTCTTAAACTCGTATAATGTTATTTTTGTTGAAATTACTTGAGAGCACGTCGTTTAAATTTTTACAAAAACATTTTTCCCAAAAAAAGAAAAAAGGAAATCCTACAATGGTTTCCCTCTTTTAATACAATTCGATGTATTTTCAATTACTACTTTGTCGTAACAAATAACTGCATCAGAAATCAATTTTAACAATGCACGTAATAAATTGTTTCCTGAAAGCAATAAAATTCAATTTTGGAAAAAGAGAATGGAGTGCGAAAGTAAAAGAAAATGAACAAGTAAAAGTATCAATTCTCAGATGAAATGAAAAAAATTATCAAATACTATTTTCGTAGCGTGAAACTTTGACGTTGTCCGAGATTGGGAAATAAATAAATATTATTCTAGGATTATTGAATCATCCTTTAAAAACTATATTGTAACAAGGCGAAGCGAAACGGAGCCCGAGCTTTTGCCTTTAGTCCTTCGTCAGAGTCATCGATTTCTTCTTCGTAAAAAAGGTAGAGTCCTCTTTTCTCAAAAGGTGAACTGAATTTCCGCACGATAGAAACAAGA
Organism: Parasteatoda tepidariorum; assembly: GCF_043381705.1. Classification (NCBI taxonomy): domain Eukaryota; kingdom Metazoa; phylum Arthropoda; class Arachnida; order Araneae; family Theridiidae; genus Parasteatoda; species Parasteatoda tepidariorum. Next base: position 5,543,876 of record NC_092214.1, read on the forward strand.
TTTGGCTGTGTTTTAAAGTAATTTGAGTGCATGTAAGACACAACATATTTATTTATTTATTTGGATTTAGGTAGAAAAAAATGTTTCAAAACAATTTTGAATTCTAAAAAGAAATAAATTGGAAGGAAGGTAAAAATAAAAATAAATTATAGCACTCAAAAAGAAAAATGATTTCACGCCAATTTTTTTTAAATTGTTGCATTGAATTTTATGAGTTAACAGAGAAAAAATGTGTGGTTGAAACTACCAGAACATTTTCAGTATTTCTAGCTCCATGGAGACACCAAAAGTCAATTTAAATGCATTTTTTACGCTCATGTACGGAGAAAAAAAACTATTTTGGAAATAAACCATGTATGGTATTTAAACCACTCATTTGGTAATTTTGCATTTACTGGTAACGGTATGTCAAAAATTTTGTTTCAAATTTCTAGAGCTTATTACCACAGATTTAGTATAAATACGAAACTGAAGAGCAAATTTAACCGGATAAATAGTTTTTATGCCATGCTCTAAGACTCTAAGGTATCATGCTAAAATTACCCAATTTGACTTAATTTATCACATTTTATCACTTGTTATAAAACCATGTTTTATTACTAACAAGCCATATTTTATTGACAAAATCGTAACCAATGTGCTTCAGTAAAAACTACCGATCTTTTACTGAAGTTAGTCAAGGTAAATTATCACATCTATTTTAAAAAGAAATTGAATAATAATTATTTCCTTAGTGCGATTATGATATATTTTTGCTATGCATTTAAGATTATGATTTTTTATTAAAGGAAAATAATTAACTACTAACGTGTTTCATTCATGCTCATTAGGATGTTTTTTGTCTGTTAAAAAAATTTTGTTTAAAAAATTGTAATAGTCTTATTTATAGTATTTTACTTCGTTATGTAGCAGCTATACAGTTTAGACCAAAATATTAAAATAATTTTTATCAAGTTCAATTTAAATTTGCAACGACATTTTCCATTAAATAACTCATTTTAAAAGACATATTTTACTTTTAAAGGTTTCATTTATTGCTTGCGTAATTTTATAATAGAATTAATATCTCGACCAAAATTTTATAACAATGTTCGCATACGCATAAAATTAGGATACAAATTTCCTGTTATGTTGATAATGTTCTGAATATGGTTTTACAGATCTCAAAAGGTATTGAAAGTTTGCCAAAATTTTAGGATGGTCATCTACTGCAAAATGTTAATAAAACTTGAGCAAAAAATAATGAATTTAGTTATCGTCCAAGCATTAAAAAACAAACAAATTACAGTAAAAATTTTGCCTAAACTATGTATATAGTGCATATGGTATAAACGGAATGAAAGACAACTTTTCACTATTAAGAACAACATGCATGATTTCGACTGCTTAGTATTAAATTCTTTTCATAAACTCATAAATAAAACGGTTGAAAATGTGAACAGAAATTATGCATAAAGTTACGTTAAGAAGACGCAATCAATTTCGATTTCGTGGGATAGTAAGCAACGTATATTCTCTGCGGTTTTCCCGCTTCAAAATCATTTCAACGGTATAAGTAAATAAATCGTTCATATTCAGGCATGTTTTAACACTGCATAAGTTTGTTGCTTAAAATTAAAGGACTAAATTAAAATTGTTCGGTAAATATTTTCTACCTATAAATTAAATTGAGGGTAGGCATATAGAATATTTGTTTTACAGAAATGTGTGCCAGATAAAGAATTTTAATTTCAGTGCATAAAATATTATTAAATATAATTTGAAAAAGTAGAAACTTCTTGGATAACCCTGTACAAATTCAGTCATACCGTAAATATACCAGCTATGTGTGAGATGTTTTTTTTTTAATTTGATGTACTTTTCGGAAATTTTCTTTTAGGTTTTATTTACAAGAGGAAAGTTATTAAAATATTTCTCAGAATTATGTTAATGTACACTGTAAATACTCTCCGACTTTGATGTTTAACAAACCAAAAAATTGTGTTAGGGAACTCTTTTTTCCGGGTCGACACCAAATTGAGTGTTCATTTCGGGTATATAGAGCGTATTTTAAATTTAAGCACTTAGAATTGAATACGATTACACCAAATTCTCACGCGTTTACATCATACGAGAATTATTATAATTTCCGAAAACATCAAAGTTGTCGCGCTTTGAAAATAAAAAATTCAAGAAATGCCAAGTAGATTATCTTTTGAAGTTTGTTTACAATCTTGAATGAGCTTGGGATAATTTACTTTGCTTTCAATGCTGATATTCATCAACAGAAACAAAAATCCGCAGTTAAATAGCGCGTATCTCTTTAGTTGTGTAATAAATATGAATTATATTTTAATTTTTAATTCTTTGAAAACCGTATTAAATGATTTTAAAATTAATAAATTCAAAACTCTTCCTGTCTCTTTTGTCTAGTTGAAATGCGTCTTAATATTCTCTCCATGCGACATGTATGTTTGATTTTCAAACTAATTTTATTTTAAAATTTACTACACATACGAATATTGCTTTATATTATATTTTAAAAATAAATTATATTATATTTCAAAAATAAATTATATTATATTTTATTATTATATTTTAATATTATATTTTAATATTACATTTTAAAAATTACATTATATTTGGAAAACAAATAATAAAAAAAATCCTACCTTGCAGCAATAGTTAATTTTAGTGTAACTGAGTAACAAAAAATGTGGGAGCTACTTTACGCCAAATAGTGTAAAAGAACATTGATAAAGTGAAACTCGTGGCCCAAGAGTTATATAGATGCTTCACTACACATCTTTGGTATGAAATAGTTGTCACTATTTTTGGCGTTGAAATACACTAACAATTTTACGGTGTATGAAAAGAAGCATAAAATAAAACTGTAAGCTCCATTTAAAATATATATATATATATATATATTTGACACATCTCTCCATTGATTATTTTAA
>NC_092214.1:5547024-5579524 GCF_043381705.1 Parasteatoda tepidariorum
TAGAATATATATATATATATATATTTATATACCGTTTGTTAAAGGAATTTAAAAATTTATTAAAAAATATTGAAGAGCGTCAATACAATTAATAAAAATAGCTAATAGATTTTTGATTATTGATTCATTTATAGTGTCAGGTCAATGCAAAAGTCCATAGCCTAACTGTTTCACATAAAAAAGCGTGATAAGATTGTCTTGTACAGTGTGTCCTAACTAAATAAATCCACCCTGATTTTTAGCCATTATCAACTAAGTAAAAAAAACATTCAGCCCAAAAAGATGACGCGTCCCATCGAAATAAAATCACTTCTTATTATAGCCAAAATATCCCCCACATTTTTTATCTAACTTAAAAAAATGTGATACTGCGTACCAACCTTACCAACAACAGCACCACTATTAAGTCAAGTTTCAATGATGGCAATCTTCAAATCTGCCGTAGAGTGTAATTGCCTCCCTTTTTGTATATGTTACTGTGAATGTCCGAAATTGGTGGTTGTTGACTATATACTAAGTCTAGTAAAGTGCCACTACCTGGTATACATTTGTCCGGCATGACCTACATCAATGTTTTTTTAAGGTAAAGTGCCACTACCCAGTATGCATTTAACCGGTACTCCGATCACTGATGTTTTTCCTAATCCATCACCAGCAGACATTAGAATATCGAATAAAAATAATAATATCAACGTATAAATTTATATCAAAATCGGATATAACAAATATTTCGGTTATTCACCAAAGCGACTATGTGATTGTTGAGATTCACCGGTGAAAGTCGACATTCTCTTGATTTCAGTTATTCACCGTAACCTATACACAGCCTTGCTGAGGATAGCTCTTCACTTTTCTTGACGATTCAGGTCATAAGTAAGCTTCTGTGGAAGAAATTAGAATCAAGCTTTTGACATTCTTCGAATAAAAACCACTCTGCTATTCAAATAGGAATTAAAAGGAAGTATAGCATGAAGTATAGAATAGAAATTATAGAAAATAATGAAAACATAATGAATAAATACTTTTTTTTCAGCAAAAATATTTTCTATTCTATTGAGTCTTAAATGAGGCAAGAAATTTATCTATTAGCATACTGTTATCACTAGTTTCCTCTGCTTTCTGTATTTCCACTTGTAAAATATTTCTTAAGGATTTATCACATGGTGATTTACCTCCTTGAATCATATTGCTTCAGAACTACATCAAAACTAATTTAAGTCCCTCATTTTTGCTAAATGATTCCATGAAGTTATTAATGTAATTCCATGAACTTTAATAACATGAGTATACATTTACGCATTGCATTGCTATACATCGAGCTATTAAATTCTCAGTCAAACAAAAAAAATAAGACTTGGGTATAAAGGAAATATAACTCTTAAAATACAAGTAACATTAGCTGCTTTAATCAAAGAATGAAACTAATTTACAAATTCAGAAAAAGACAAAATAAGAAAATAAAATAATAAATCAAAATAGAATAGCGCTTAAAGCAGCTAAATCCAAATTTGTTTCATTTTAAATTATAAAATCAGAAAAAAAATTCTATCAAAAAGCAAAAATCATAAAAATTTAAGATATGTGTGTTAGCCGGACAGCACTTCATCAGGGGACACACTGCCAGCTAATATACAAAAGCCTTTCTGTTGTCAGGGGTGGAACCAAAAACTGACAGTGCCCGTGGTCCCATAAGAAAAAGAATCAAATAAGTGGGTAATCGTGGAAAATCAAATAAGAAAAAGCAATTAGAAAAATTTAAATGTAAGTGCAAAGAAATATAAATGACCAACAATCATAAAAAACGACCAATAAATCTTAATAATTACTTAAAAGTCCAAAAATAAAAACACAATTAAGAAGAGCCTACAAATAAGAAAAATAAATAAAGATAAAGTTGCAGTTAGAATTGCCACATCAAAATAAAATTTAAATAGCCAAAACAATAAGAAAACTTTAGAAATAAATCAAGTGCTGACCCCTTTTTTGAAAATCTTGAAAAAATTAAACAGAAAAACACTAATTGAGCAAAAATTTTAAAAAAGGTGCTGCCATCTATATGCTTCAGGAATATAATATCTTAAATTTCACCGCATAGGCCTATTTATGCGGGTCTCAATATCGGCCGAATTATTTGAACGTCTTTAAAATATATAAAAGGAAAATTATTATTATCTGTAAAAGGAAAATTATTATTCTCTAATGTAATCCTGTAATTGCCAATAGCTGCTTAATCTAATAATTTGACCAATCAAAATATTCTCAAAAATCTTAAAGTAAAGGTTGGAATTAAAATATGTTAAACTACTAACATTGAATTTAAAATCTCTTCTTTTATCGTATAATCCGATGAAAATAATAAGCTGCTTTAATAAATTTGAAATAGTTTTAAATGAAAATATAACACTACGCTGCTTCATGTTATCTATCGAAATTTATAACCACCAAGATAAATAACTTGAATACAACGTCTCCTTTTATCCAAACAATCTTTTCAATCAGATTCATTAGTGTTACTCAGATGGTCAAACAAAATAAGCAAAATTTAATAAAGAGGTTACTCTAGCATATTTTAATTTATTATCCAGTTTCTGATGCGTCGCTTTAAAGCTTCAAAATTGGATTGAACACATAAGTAATATGATAAAACTCGTCGGTTAGATTCATCTTGTATAATTCCAAGCCAAGTAACCCGAAACGAGACACAAAATTAAGTTGCGCACACAGTAAAAGAGACAAAAGGAATTTTTAAGCATTCTTTACTGACGAATTGAGTCGTGTATAAAAATACAAAGTATAACAAAATTAAATGCGTAAAAAAGTATTACAAAATAAATATCACGAATGACTTTGAAAAATATTTTATCTTTAAATTCATGATCAGCAGAAAAGTCATTCTCTTCCATTTAATCATTAATCATGACTGACATTATATGGAGCGCGTCCCTAGTCAGCTTGGAGTGACTCTGCGCAGTGTGGATCTAGATCAGCAGAAGTCAGTGGGACAAAGAGTGATTTCACAATTCGTGCCCCATTCATAAATTTAAGTAAATGCTGAGAGCCGCGATGGCTCTGGGGATAGAACGTTTGTCTTCCAATCAGGTAAACCGGGTTCGTATCCCAGCAATGGGTGTCGATACGAATTCCGCCTCCGGCTTGCACCGACCATAGTACTAACGTTAAATACCCTCAGTGGTAGACGTTAGGGTCTCCTTTCTGTCAGGCTAACCGTGGGAGGTTCTCGTGGTCTTCTTCTCCATGTAACGCAAATGTTCCAAATAAAAGTCCATCTAGTTCCATCTATAAGTCCTCCACGAAGGCAAAACTCTCCCAATGGTTGATCCAGGAGTTCCCTTGTCTTCTGGATTGGGTTCAAAATTACAAGGCTACGTACATGAACATTAGTAGTCGTTGACCCAAAAATTGGATCCACTGTTCAACGACTGTTATAAGATAAAATAAAAATAAATTCGGAAGCATTTCCTCTTTCTAATGTATTATTATTAAGCAATTTCGAAAAACTAATCTACAGCTTATTTGAGAAATTCCGATTTTATATTTAAAAAAACGATAATACACTACAATCATTGTTAGCAAATCAATTAAGTAATTTGTATTTTAAAGATTAAATATTAGCATTTTTTACTACAGAAAGAAATATTAGATAGATTGAAATTAAACAATAATTAAAAATATTTGAAAATTGAATGCACTAAAATGAAAATAAATTCATATTTATTTTTTTTCCTTGTGAAAAAGTATTTTCCATTAAATCAAAATTTTAAATTCAAATCATTTTGTTGTTCTTTTGAGAATTACATTGAAAATCTAAATATTAAAGTGCGCTGTTTAACAACAAAAATGACGAATAGCTCTCTCATTCTATATTTATAAATTTATTTTATTAAAGCATTAACAAAAGAGTATTTTATAATTGTATAATCTAAGCATAGGTTAACTTGGGCGATAAAGTAGTTAATTCTATTATCTAATACGTAACGGAAATAACTAATTGCTTAAATATCACTTTCAATGATTTTATAGTAATTTATACATTTTTGTATAATCTCACTCGAATCCCATTAATCGCATACATTAGTCACCTTGCCTATAGAATTATAATTTCATAGTTAAGACATTGGGTGATACGTAAAATAAGAAAAAATCCTTAATTCTCAATTTATGCATCGTTGATTTATGAAATGGTTACCTTTTATCGGCATTAAACACTCCATATTGATATATAAAACAATCGAGTACTTTATTTAATTTTGATTAAAATCTTCCCTTTTTTATCAAACCATAGCATCATTATTGAAGTAATAACAATAACCATAAAACTTGCTTTAACATGGACTTGATGAAAGAGATTTTGTTTAAGAAACATATTTACGAGCAGCTGTTCTTAAATAAATCTTTAAGAATTTATAAGCAAACTTATTCTTAGCTAATGGAGATCGAAAGAATCTTCTTTCCAATACTTCCCGCTTAAAAGGCAATCACTTGAAAGCAGTAAAATATGAAAAAGAACGTTAATGGTGTTACGATATCATTTGTATTTAATGCTTCTTGAAAAAGTTTCATAGAAGAATGATGCAACAAAGATGCCTTTAATTATGATGTAAAGACAAGCTTTTTTTCAGTTTATACGCACTAAGAAATTTATATGCACTGCGCGTGTCAGCTGAAATATTTAAAAACAAGTTTTTGACTTTGAAACAAAAAATATGAAAACTTTTGTACACTGAGAAAACAAATAAGGTCAAATATACTAAAATTTACAGTGTTTCTGGTTTTATGGACACACCAAAGAGCACTGTGACTTTTACCGAAGCGCTTTGGCAAATTTAACAATAAAATATGGTTTTATTACCATACTGTTTGGTAGTAAATGTAGTAAAATTTGGTACTTTTTATCACACATGAAAGCAAGGCAAAAAACCATTTATCTGGTTAAATTTACTTTTCAGAATTGTATTTTCATTAAATGTTTAGTAAAAAACCTTTGATTTTAAAAACCAGAATTCTGGTAAACAATTACAATACGAACGAAAAATAGTAGCAAACGATAAGCACTCAAATGCAGAATATCTAGGTTTTATTACCAGAATTATGTTTTTTTAATACTGAAAATGAAATAACTATACAGGTACTGTAATTTTACTAGAATTAATTTTTCCTCGCACAGCACTTCAATATGAATTCGAACATACAACTTAATTTTTCCTGAAGAACATAGTTTTTTAATCCTTACATAAAGAAGTTTCAATACTGAATGGAACAATAAATTAAATGATTACCCCCTTCAATTTTAATGCACGCCTGCTTTTTCCTTTACATTAATAATATTATCATTACAATTATGGTACAATTTTTGTATATTCCTATTTTCGGAATTATTTCTCGAGATGTAGGAAAACACACATATTTCAGGACCAAGCAGGGAGTTGTATATATAGTGCTGAAGCTAAACCTGTATAGTTTGTCGGATACTTTTCAAAAATTATTATTTGAAAAGTATAATGCTTTAAAGAAATATCTCACTAGTTGTTACTACATAAATAAATGATATCGAAAAATGAGTGTTCCAAAATACTTTTTTAAGATGAAAAAACTTTCAAATTGAAGCTGTGGCAAGAAGCTAATTTGCCCCAACTCTAATAAAACAGTTAACCATATATATTTTACCATATATATATATATGGTTAACTATAACCTTATATATACCATACCATACCAACCATATATATATATATATATACAGTCCCTGGACATGTTAGTAGACGCTGACCATACTATAAGATTCTAAGCAAAATTATAATTATGAGGTGATACTATACAGCCGTATTGTTTTTACTGCGATGATACTGGTTTGCATTTGTTTACTCTCCTGTATAAATTGGCTAACATTGTAATACAATGCGAAAAAAATAAACACAAATAGTATATAAGTATATAAAAAATCTCCAGAATAAAAACCCATTGCATATAAACTCGTGACTTACTTATTAAACATTTACATTTACTTATTAAAAAACTACATTGCGTCTAATAATTTAATCTAATTATTATAATATACTAATATAATGAGTGATATAATAAATATTCTATATTTATATAATATATCGTCAAATTTATCCTATTGTCAAATGTATATTATATTTCGTCCAATTTAATCAATTGATACACTAACGTGAACGAGTGCAAACCGGTTTCAGTCGCGTAAAAGCAATAAAGCTGTATAGCATCACCTGATAATTAAGATTTTACATAGAATCTTATAGTATATATATATAGTCTAATAATTTGGCCAGGGACTAATGTATATATATTTAACCCTTATAAAACATGTATTAGACAATTAGATTTATCTTGACTTAGACTTTCGACCAGCACTCGCGGTTCAGCATCCGTTGCGCGAGGAACAACTTATTTACCGAAACATACTTTTCAAACGACACTCTTATTTATCAGGGGCATATTCTATGTTTAATTAATTTACACCAATAGGCAAGTACTAAATCCTAATATATATCTTTCATTAATAGAAGCTTTCCTGCTCTAATAGTATGTAATTCAAATACAAAACTGCTTAAGGCTTTCAATTAAAAATATAAATTTCAAAATTGTTGTTCCGCTACTAAGTATTATAAATTTCGAATAAATCTTAACAATTAAACGAATTGTATAAAATACTTCTCCCCCAAAGTTTGATGTGCATTAGAATTTATGAAGACGCGTAGAAAACTTTTGACACAAGTCGTACAGCGGGAGTGATTGATTAGCATCATTTTACATGAACCAAAATTCAAAGAATCCATGCTCCCAAAAGTATCTGAAGTATGAAATCTATCATGCATCCATGTCTGCGCTTCAACATAAAAATAAAAAATCCGAAGCATCTTGTGTTTGTCGTTTTGCCTCAATGATCAGCGTCTTTTAATGACAAGAGAATGAGAAAAAAAAAAGAATAATTTTCAAGCATTCTGTGACTAGTGAGTTGAAATGAAAATTATCAATAAATTTCGATTTACACAGATAGTAAGTTCGATGATCGATAGCGAAAGTTGTTAAAATGGTTGAAGAGAATCGATGGAAGGGAGGTTGAAGAGATGGTTCCTTAGTAAAGAATAGTAGGGAGGTTGGACAGGTGGAAAAATGGATTAAGAAACGAAAAAAAAAATTCGGGATAGGTTGCCCCGACGAGAAAAGAAAGAAAAATAAGATACTATTTCAACTATTTCCTTTGAAATATTTTCGAGGTAGATCGATTGCTGATTTGATTTTGAAGCAGTTTGATTCTTCCAAACCTACGTTGAACAAAAATAAGAAACGATTCAATACGTCTGTATTTTTTTTAGCATAAAATATCAAATTCAGCATTTATCTCCAAAATATCGAAAACGTAGCATATTTCTTTTTGAATTCATGGAGTTATCAGTTGTGTGATTTCTCAGAAAACATTTTCAAGCTCATTGATAAGTAATAAATATAATGAAAGTGTACATATATAAATTATTAAAAAAACTTTTTTAAAGTTATTAAAAACTTTAATAATTTCTTTAAAGAATTCAAATAATAAAAAGCCTAATAATGCTTTTTTTCTTACTTTTCTTATAAAATATGAATATCTTATTTATAAAATTCCTACGAAAAAATGAGATTAATATAATAAGATATATTAAGCAATATTAAAACATTTATTAGATAATGAAATGTAACATAAATAACATACAATTTTATCACCTAAAACCATACAAAAAAAAATTCTACTTAAAATATTACTTTTGTTTAAATTTTAGTATGATTTTATTCAATTACTTTTTACATTATACCAGAATTTCATTTAACTATTCACGACATTAAAAGTTTTTTATTATTTTAAATGCTGTTTTTCGAAGCTCTGTTGCCAAGAAAAATAAAAAAGCCACAGTTTAAATGCCTTACACTTGAAGCAATGTGATTATTTTCAACTATAGATATAATCTAGCCATTAATAATTATCTGGGCTTTAGAACAGACACATAACTTAATTATTTTAAAGGTTATTAAACTTAGTAAAAATCACCAGTTTAGCAACATTTTTCACCTAGAGAAAAATTATAAATATCACTGCCTTCTCAGAATTTGCAAACTTTTATGAGCCAAGATAATACACCATTGGAGTAAAATTTTAAATATTAAAAAAATAGTCACAGACGCTTTTCATCTCACAAAATTGTGACTTTTCCCCAAATTGACATTTTGCTCTATTTTCAAAATAAGCGTATACAGCGCTGGCGTTAGATAGGCTAAACTTGACCTAACAGTCATGAATAACAGTTGCAAACTTACAGCAGTTATAAAAATAGCATATTATTCGCAAAAAAAAGAATCATTTCATATTACGACGGAGCCTTCAATAAACAGCCTTAAATACATTTGATTCATCAATTTAGATTATTCATATTATTCAGGACGTGTTGATATACATTTTCATGATACCTAGAAGGTTATGCTACTTTAAATATTCTAGATATTATTTAAAAAATTATTTTAAGGGTACCTGGAAAAAATATAAATATTTTATCTAAAATAATTTTCTTGAAAAAAATAATTAACAGGAACAGTATTGTTTTATTTTTAAATCATCGATCTCCAGTTATAAGTTTAAATTCATTATAATGTTAAATATTCTGATGAATACTGTTGGAAGACCCTAATGCAATTCTCAAAGGAACCGTCATGAATTTTATATTGATATCAATTTTGTTTGGAACTGAAGTTTCTGTAATCTAAGCAGTATGGATTTTCCTGTTGAAAATTCAGCTTTTCACGAGCTAAATCAGTAAAGCCCTCAACTTAAACATTTGATTTTAACTTTAAATATAGAGTTATAGTAAATATAGGATTACCTTACATTATGACGTCAGGTATTAGAGTCTTTAAGCCCAAGTAAGAAAAGAAAAATTTCTAAAATACCATAAATTGAAAGTTCAACTTGAACCTTATTATTGATGATCAAAAACAACTTCAACCAATTTTTTTTACTACCGTTCTTGAACATCAGACAAAATTTTGATTTTATAACTGCCAATGTTCAACTTCGTATCCTTGCAATTTTGAACCCGATCCAGAAAACAAGGGAATACCTCGATCATGATTGGAAAAAAGTTACCTTATTCCAAGCCCTTTCGAGGGAACTAATCAACATTTGAGTTACATAAAAAGGAAAATTACTAAAATCTCCCACGGTTAACCTGACGGCAAAGGAACTCTAACCCATGATTCATCAGCCACCGAGGATATTTTCCATCAGCAGCGTGGTCGGTGAGATCCTTTTACAGAATTCGTATCAAGCCATCGCTGGGATTCAAACCAAGGTCACCTCATTTGAAAGCGAACTCTCTATCCTGTGTGCCACTACAGCTCAAATTTTACACATTAAACCATTCATTGTATATATNTTCTAAAATACCATAAATTAAAAGTTCAACTTGAACCTTATTATTGATGATCAAAAACAACTTCAACCAATTTTTTTTACTACCGTTCTTGAACATCAGACAAAATTTTGATTTTATAACTGCCAATGTTCAACTTCGTATCCTTGCAATTTTGAACCTGATCCAGAAAACAAGGGAATACCTCTATCAGGATTGGAAAAAAGTTACCTTATTCCAAGCCCTTTCGAGGGAACTAATCAACATTTGAGTTACCTAAAAAGGAAAATTACTAAAATCTCCCACGGTTAACAAATAATATATATATATATTATTTGTAACTACATCGTATAAAAAAGGCAACTTAAGATTTTTTCAAGAAAAAAAATAATAAAATAAATAAATTAGTATTTGTCGTGCCAAAACAACATGGTCATGCACGACCTATCCATTTGAAAAAGGCTCAATGCTCAGTTTTTTTTTCATAATCTTTCATTTTTTTTACGTGGTGTATATATAAAAAGTTTCATTTATTGATAGCAAGCAATTAGATGAATATTTAACTAAAAACTATGTTTTGTTTAACATCTATTGGCAAGTAATTATCCAATTTAAGGGGAAAAAACTTCGTTAACGTAGAAGTTGAAAACTATTGTGTATAAATTAAGCATCTTTCAAGAAGCATTTCAAGTAAAAATAATTAAATTTAAATTAAAGTTAGTATAATTATTCTTACTGAGCATGATTTCGTAGAAAACCGCCCTCAATCATGCTGTGTCAATATGTTAAAACTATAAAAAAATTAAATGAGTTGAAGCTGAAATCTGAAATAATCAGCTTAATAGATTTTTTTTAATTCTAGGAATAAAATCCCCTTCATTCTCATAAATTTTTATTTTTTTTTCTTTGAAAAGCTTTACAAAATAAAGTAAAGCTAGCACAATCATTCACATAAATATTTAATTAGTCTATTGAATATTATTCGCTTATTTATAGTTGCATTTAATTTTTCGATGCGTACTTTTGAAAATATAATTTAAAAGACTTCGGAAAATAAATAATTCAGTAGCATTTTATGTATTTCGAACATAATTACCTGCAAATCCCATTTAACTAAGAAATGCATGCAATATTAACTATGAAACAACATGAAGTTTTTAAATTATATGAATATTGATTAAAAAAATTAAGACAGTTTGAAAATTCATTTTGTATGAGTTATCTAATTTATCTCGCAATTTTATTTTTTTCCTTCAAACAAAACTAATATGAATGATAATCTTGGAATTATCAAAATGATTATCGTGCTTTTTAATCTATATTTAATTATTGTTAAAAAGTGAACAGCAAACAACATAAATAGTTATTCATTTGCAAACTATATTGAAATTATACACAAATACAAATATATATTCTATAATAAAACTAATATGTATAAAAATATTTCGTATCAAAAAAGCATCGAGACATAAATTTTACTATTTCATGTAACATTAAAGAGAGGCCATACATCTCTTAGATATGGAATTTCGTAGTATTAGAATATACGTATTACGTTAAGCACTTGATATAATATCCTGTTATTATAAGTTATATAATAATTATATCACTATCATATACGCTTAATTTAATGATCAGTGTTAAGCTTAATCATTTCACCAATTAACATTTTGTTTTTTAGGAATAACCTTCCAACAGCTTTAAATCAATGCAGACAGAAATAATAATTTATAATAGTAGTTACTCATTTTCTTAAATTAAGGAATGGAATGAATATGATTTATAAGTAAGGAAAGGAATATATTAAACTAAATTTAATAAATGTATTTCCGGTACTTCTACAGAGATATAAATTATAAAAATAGAAATATCATATTTTTGCCTTTATGAGAACAAAAATTAGGAATGAGTAGTAAAACTCCTCTCAGATGGATAAAGATGATTATTAATTTATTATTTTTATCGGTTAGACAACACCTTTAAGGGTCAAGGACTTCTTCAAGATCTTTTTTCATTATGTTCACACACTCGCAAGTGTTTCAGCTGGTCCGAAAAACTGATTAACCGAATTTTAAACTGATAAGAACATGAATCTAGGTTCTCCCTCTGACTCATGTTCTTATCGGTTTAAAATTAAAAATTCCTGGAAATGTCAGGATGTTAAGAAAAATATATCCATTCGGCAAATATGATACAATTTGCTTTAATATAAAGGACAATATCGGTTTCTCAAAAACAGCTCTATTTTATGTCTCTACCTTCTCAAAACTTTTCTCTCGAAGATAGCGATTCTATTCTGATGTGATTTGGTCATATCCCAGGTTTTTAAGTCATATGTGAGATTAGGTTTTATATAACATGATGTTTGTTTTCCGTTTTACGAATTTAAATTTCAAATTTTTTTTTACTCCATTAAAACAACGATAAGCAGCAGTAATGCTTGTTTGAGCCAAGGTAGTTGAAGCCATCGGCATGATTTTGCTGTTGCTACTTCTCAGAAATCGCATGAAGCTAGTTGCAGTACAACCATCATGTTAATTTAAAATTAATGAAGAACAGTCTAGACCAGTGGTTACCAACTGGCTGCACAGGAAGCTTTTTCTTGTGGCCCATGAACTAAAGTATATTAGTTGACATTTTTTAGGACAAATTTCGTGAAAATCTATATAGGTTTAAAATACTTTTCTTTCGTTAAAAGAAAAACTAATCTCTTCGTTTCTGGGAAATTTTACTTACCAACGGTGCAAAAAAAATATTATTTGTAATTCAATATTTTTGTTTTGAACAATTTGATAAAAATCTGACAGTAATATTTAATGTTCCTTCAAACAAAAAAGAGTCCTATATAAAATTTTGACTAAGTTGCGGTCCGCCATTTGACTGGTGTTTTTAATTGTGGCCCCCTGCGTCATGTAAGTGTGAAACCCCAGGTCTAGACTTTCCGCATGTGAATACCAATGTTTTAAAAAATTTGCTTGCAAAAGCTTTGATTTTTGCATCACCAGTTTTACTCTGTTGTTTGTTTTTGTCGGTAAGTTCAACATCTGATAACACATTTTTCAGCTAATATTTTAATCGATTGAAACGGTTTTTCATCTCTTTTAAAATATGTCGAGTCTTCTTTTCTGTTAAATGACGTTGTTGGATATAACCAGGACTTTGTCAATCGGACAAACTTGAGTGATACAAAAGGCTTTAACATACAGGCTAGTTGAAATCAAATTCTCAGAAAGGTTGACTACCGTACCATCTCAAATGTAGAACGTGAGGCCAATAGTAATGTTGAGAATAGTAAAGTTCCGAATATAATTTCTAAATCATTTATGTTTCTTTATTTTTAAACACCTTTCTGTTTCTCAGTGTAGAGAGGTCAATGTATTAATTTATTGCTATAAACAAATATTTTAGTAGAAACATATTTGCCTTGTTTTATCCGACCATATTGGATAAAACCGGGTACTAGTTAAACTTCCACAAATTAATTTTATCGACTTTCAAATTTAGTTTTCACAATAAATATTAGTTCGTTTTGGAACTAAGTGGGTATTTTATTATTCAAACAAATATTTAAGCAGACTTATTTAAGAAGTTGCTTAAAAAATTAGATATTTAGCATCCAGTATTGTCCAATCTTTCATTGTGTAGTTTAACTTAGTTAGAAAATAACAAATGTATCTCTATTAAAACAAATGGGAATTTACAGAAATATGTAATAATTGTAATGGAATTTTACATTAATATATTACCCTCAAAGTGCTTTAAGCGGGAAATTACACCAATGTAACCATGGAAAATCCAATAGACATAAATCATTGTTTATAACATTCAATAAAATAACTATTTATAACAAAACTGAGTATTCAAAAGTGGAAAATTTAGCATTTATAGCGTTGACTGTTACATGTGAATTAATAGCGAGATACAAATATACTTGTCATCCAATCCCAAGTGCTCAATGCTTTTAGCACACAATTTCAGAGTATAATCCAACAACTAGAGGTAAATACAATTGCTCACTTGAAGATAAGCTAAAGAGATTTATTTTTTATGGAACCATTTGTGGCACCCCGTACTTTAGTTATTTTCGCTTTGAAAATTTATAACTTAATGATCAACTGTCATTTTTGATAATTTTTCCGTTTTTCTTAATATCATAGCAACAGAAAAACTTAATGGTTCTGTTTATTATTGATGCATTGATGGAAAAACGAGTGTTTTTAAAGACGGACTTTTTCGTTATCAATTTTATTCTAAGGTATTCTAAACTTTACATATGTTTCCCTAAGAGGGTGATTTTTTTCACACAAGTATAAATGGAATGAACCAAAGATGTCTTAGTGAATTTTCCTGTTGTTTAGTGTTTTTTTTTTAATATTTTGTTTCTTCGTCAGACGCAGTTTTTAGTAAAACGTTACCTTAAGAAAGATAGTGTTTTTAAATCATTTTAGTTGCATCCACTCATGCTGCAGATAAATTTAAGATTCAAATTCATTCAATCTGCCCCGTTCTTCTAAAACGCATTTATCACAAACGGGGATTTTAAAACCATCCAACAATTTAAAAAACTATTATAGAATAATGGATGCAAATAAAAATGCACGCTTTGCTGTGTACTGTTTACTTATTCTTATGCAATTTCGAAATTAGTTAATGAATTCAGCAACAGAAGGCGTTGTTAACTTAAAGAAACAATATAATAATGTCTTCTGCTGAAGTATTTGTAAGCTATTTCAAGTGAAATAATTTTACTTACATCAATTATTTTACACCTCAAACTATGCCACAATGTTACTGCAAAGTTGATTATTTGGAAATATTATTTATAATACTTTTCAGTTATCGACGTAATCCATTGAAAATTGCTTTAACTAATTTTGAAACTTTATGAGAAATAATACTCTAGTTTCCCAGCAGCAACCAAACAATGTTATTTTTCTTAAATTGTTGGTCACTCTTGGGACACTAGTATAAATAGTAAGAATGCATTATAAATTATTTAAAGGTTTTTTTCTTTGGAGAGTGACCCAAATTGAATTAGATATTTATTTTTATTAAAATAAATGTCTTCGATTTAATGAAATACTATATTAAAATTTTACTCAAAATTCAGTTCAAAATTACTTTTGTTTAATTCTTTGTATAACCTAACCAGTCAAGTAATTTAAATACTGTAATATATTTATTGAAAATTTATATATTAAATTTATACCATATTCATTTAAGCTGTAAGTTCTCATCCTGCAAATCTGCCATATTAGACATTCCCAAATTGCATTACTGTAATGAGGCATCAACGAATTAGAGACTTTATTAATTCTTTTATAGTTTACAATCATTGATCTACAAGAAAATTTGTCAAGTTGATTGAGTCTTGTATGTGTATATAAGTATCGTGTTTTTAGTTTTCAGACCTGTAAGAAGCAGTTTTTTAGCCATTACTTTACTGAAATGTAAATATTGCTCTAAAATAATCATCCAGGAAAAATGTGAAATGATAAAAAGAGCATGGTCAAAACCATCTGAATATGGTAAAATTTACCGTGTTCCGGGCTCTAAAGGACTACTAAAAAGCACGGTAATTTTTACCACAGCGCTTTCGTAAGGATTTTTTTCAAAATTAACAATAAAATAAGGCTTTATAATATGTGAAAAAATTTGGTAATTTTATCGATACCTCAGAGCATGGCATAAGAATCAAAAACTAATAACTAAATTTGTGATAAAAAGATCTATAATTTTGAAAACTAGAATTTCTGGTAAGCCGTTACAATATGAACAAAAAAATTATCAAAAGAATCCTTTAAATAATGTATACTCCGATTTTCATTAGAAGAATTAAAATTTCTTTTACCAGAATTTTTTTCCCGTGTGAGTCGATGAATCAAGCTTAAAAAACTAAGTAATAAGCAATATGCACTCTCAAAGACGAATTTTTGCAACAAATTTTTAATATAATATAAGAATATATTTTTAATATAGCGATGCAACGAATTTTTAATACCTTGTAGTGTGGGTGGTAATTCCTAATTATCTCAACAGTTCTTTATGCTATTGCTGCATTTAATATTATTCATTATCTCGGCATTAGAAACCTTCCCACACAGCAGCGGGTTCTGTAGATTATCACAGCATCTGCAGTGTAATTTTTTCTCATATTATTAAAATAAAAATGGGAAAAATAATTGCTGAGACGCCTTTTTCAAACATCTCTAAAATTGTTTCTATTAAAAAATCTTAAAGCTCAGTTAAGAGAACATCACTAAAAACAAAAAGGAGAAAAAACTTTTTTTTCTGTTAGATGATTAAAGACTTATACTGTATAAGGATTAATTTCACTTTTTTTAGTACCATTGTTTATTCAAATTAAGTGCCACTGTCGTTTAGTTTATATGCATATTTTTTAAATACTTCTACAAATTTTGCTGTTTATTAAAATATAAATTGTAATAACTAGGTCTATTCGGTATTTTCACCGTTTTCTACCGCAGATTCTATCTCGCAGTCTCATTTATATTAAATATATTATGTAAAATAAATATTACAGGACAGAAAAATATTTCATGCCTACGTGTATTGCAAAAATTCCAGGTCAATTTACTGTTAAAAAAACCGGCCTCAGGTTACCAGTACTGTAACGGTAAATTACATTATTACAGGAACTTGTTACGGAACAAATAATTTGATAAACCGTAGTTTTTTAAGAATTTATTACCGTAAATTCACTTAATCACTCTAACTAAAGAAATATCACTATAAAAAGTGCTGTATTATATTTTACGGTAAAAAAGGGATTTTATGGATAATGCACCCAAAATGCCGGTACTGTAATTTTATCCGGAATTTTATACAGTATGCTGTAAGACAATTTCAAATAACGTCAAAGTATCGCAACTTTTAAATGATTGAGAAGCCTTATTTTATTCCGTTCAACTTACCTATAGCAAACTTAAATATTTTTGCAACTGTTATATATTTATAGTTTGTCAAAAATATCTGACATCAATGAAACAATCAAGAAAGTTTCTTCAATATTTTAATATCAGATTGATAGTAAAAACGTTCTCATAATTCAGCACAACACATAAGCTTTCTCTTAAATAAATTTCTAATATCTGTCTTGATATATAGATTTTTCTGTTATTTCACAAATAATAAATGTTCAACCGCATTTTTCGTGAGTTTTCAAATACATTGTGCATTAACTAATTAAAATTAGTACTAACGCTTAATTGTAGTGCATTCTTTGCAACTAAAATTGTAAAAAATAGACTCTTTAACTAATTAATTAATTTTCTTAATTGACCTTGACTTCTATCCTTTTGAAACTAACTAAGCCCTTTGAAGAAAATAGTTTTTCAAACCTAAAATCAGTTTTTCAAGTATAAGCTGTGTAATTATTTTTAAAAGCTGCTGTTTTCCTCTTTTTAATCATCATTATTTTAATTGCATAAGCGTAGAAACTGAAATTTATTTCGAATACAGTTACCTTTTAAGTTATTTAAATATTTAGCTAGTTCCATGGATTTACCACAGCAAATAATAATGAACGTTTTTTAAATATATAAGCTATACCAAACATATTTTACTTTATTAAATATCTAATAAAAAAAATATACTAACTAAAAATTTCAAAAATAATTTTCGCAAATAGAAAAGCTGATTGGATTTTTCGAAAGAGGCCTGTTCTTGTACTGGGAATTATAAATATAAAAATGGAAAATACATTATTTTTGCTCAATATCCCTCCTAATGTGATGTTGAACAGCTCATACATTTTGTGAAGGAACATTTTATTTCAAGTAAATACCAAATTGAGCTTTCATACACAATTTAAAGGATGTAATTTCAATCCAATCATTTAAAATGGACTAAGTATTTAAAAAAGATCGTAAATAAGCCTAAACATGTAAATGGAATAAGCTTACACCATGAAGAATTATTTTCACTTCCAAAAAAAACATCAAGGACGGTTTCAAATGCAATTTTAAAGAATATTTCAGCGTATTCAAAAGAATATCGCCAGTATTTTGCTTGCGATTCTAAATAACATTTGTAGTTTTCTTCTCCGCAATAAATCAACAAAGACAAAAGCTCGCGCTTAAAACACATATATGTATGTTTTTAGTTGTGTAATAAGGATAATTAAATTTCAATTTAGACCGGATTGGTAGAGCTTTGGGCCCATGTACATGAGGTAGTGAGTTGGATCCCCGCCGGCCGAAGACTTCCCGTTTAGTAAATGATCTCTGCCTCAGATCACAATTACGTTCTGTGGATAAATGGATATATGAATGAACCCGTCCTATAAATAGGCTGTGACATGTGTGTGACTGAAGTCGTATTCTTGAACATAGATTACTCTACTAAAAAACAATAACCCTCTGCCTTATATTCGCTTTATTTCAGCAAGCAGGGTTGCTGGTATTGGCAAGTGGTATTAGAGGCAACACAAAATATTTTAATTTTTAAATCTATCGCAAATGTACTAAATGACTTTATAATATATAATTTATATTCGCTTTTGTGCTTTTAAGCCCAGTTCGAATGCGTTATAATATTCTCTCTGTGCTACGTGCATGTTTGATTTACAGACTAATTTTATTTTAAGAATAAGTATATGTCTGCAATCTAAATTAATGATTCTAACTTTATAGTATTGAAAAAATAACTTCTCTGACTCTCAAGTGAAACTTATATTTTTCTAATTATAAATTTTAGAGTAACTAAATATGAAAAAAAATTGTGGTGGTTACTTTACGGCAAGTAGCGTAAAGAAACATTCTTGGTGCTTCACAGCTCCATGAAATTCCCTTAGTTTCACACTACTTTGGTGTAAAGCAGTTGCCACCATTTTTAGTAAACTAAACAACCACTTTTAGTAAACCTACATGGTTACAACTAGATTTAAATCGTTCATAAATTAATTTTATGAAACTAAATTCAACTACGGTTTCACGAAAGATTTTCCTTTGCTGAAAATGGTCGACTCGATAATTCTGACGATTCCTACTACTTGGAATTTATGCATTTTGCAAGAATTCATCATTGTAAGTCTTTTTTTCTTCATAAAATGCAGGCACGTCAGATAGAATTTGTTCTGCAAATAAGACTTTAATATTCCTATTAAATAATTATTTTTTTATTAGAAAATTCTTTTGATTAAAAGAAATCTTATTAAAAAAGAATCTGGTTAAAAGAAAACATACTTCCTTTGATTAACAGAAAAATAAACATCGTGCTGGTATAATTTTTAAAAGCATGCTGTTAAAGTTATAAGTAAACAAGTTGAAGAGAAATAATTAAAAAAACTTATCAAATCTTCGAGTACGAAAAATACACACTTCAACAGAATTTAATGTTGAAATACAAAACACCCATTACAGAAAAACGAATAGATAGAGGTATGCCTGTGTTATTTTTAAAACGAATTAAAACATAACTTTTCGGTGACATGTTTTTTCTTTTCGAATGAAACTCGTATTAGTTCTTCAAAAACATATAATGTAACAAATAGTTTATATAAATTACATTAAAATTATAAGTAAATCAAATAAAAACGCAACGAGTTATGCTAGCGAGTATTGAAAACTTTTTTTAAAAAAAGTTTCAATGTAGAAATGACAAACTGTCAAAACGGGAAAGCCAAGGTCTAGGGGTATACTTGTGTTTTTAAAATACGAATAAAAAAAATCACATTTCCACGAAAATTACTGTGCCTTAACTGCTAAAAAATCAGTCTATTCATTAAAAATAAGATTATTAGTGCACTGTAAAAATTGGATTCTCAAATCGTTACTTCATTCTTGACGAAACCATTTCCTAGTATATGCTTCGAGCAAAACTTTCGTCAAAGTGATGAAATAACTATCGTCACTTCCTTGAGAAAATAAATTTCATCTAAATTATAGAAATATTTCGCCATTTTTTTCCAGAAGAAAAAAGAGAAAAAATCTCATAGTGCTTAATGTATCCAACTTTTCCAAATATCACTTTAACGTGAGCGCCATATACACTGAAGGAAAGCAAATCCCAACGCCAAGAAAAATCATTATAGAGTAATGAAATTTCGGCAACTCGTTTGTCTGAGTAACATACTTAATTGATAAAAATTTTAAGATCAGAGGTTAATGCAGAAAAACCATTTCAAATGTGAAATACTGGTACATTAATAACCGATGTAACCACCAGAATTTTGAATGCAAGCATGCATTATGTCATACAAATGCGGTAAGTCATTCTGAGGGATGAAGTTTCATGCCAGTTGCACTTGGTCAGTCTATACGGGAATAGTTAGTGCTGGTTGTGGATGACGCAGAAATTGTCGCAGAACTGTCCCAAACGTGTTCAATTGGGGAAAGATCTAGTGAACTAGCTGGCCAAGGAAACATGCTGACATTCTGAAGAGTATGTTGAGTTACAAGAGCAGTATGAGGGCTAACGTTATTCTGTTGAAAAATACCCCTTGAATGTAGCTCATTAATGGCAGCAAAACAGGTTGACGTATGATATTGCAGTCAAGGTGAGGGGAATAAACACGAGAGTTCTCTTACTGTCATAGAAAATTGTTTCCCAGACCATAACTCTAGGTGTATGTAGTGTGTGTGTAAGTCGGTGACAATTCGGTAGCAAGTGCTCACATGGCCTCCTTCTAACCAATATACGGCTATCACTGGCACCAAGCCAGAACCAACTTTCATCATAAAACCCAATAGATCTTCAGTCTTTCCTCCAGTGAGCTCTAATTCGACTCCACTCACGTCGAAAATGGTTTGGAATGAACGGAATGAAAGCTACAGGGCGTCTCGTTGTAGCTTGCATTTGCAACAGTTTTTGTGCATTTTAACAAGCAGCCGATTTGTAAAAGTTCATTGTGTCACCGCATTGCCAACTGCGGTGATTTCTGCAATTTCTGAGGAAGACACAGAGCGGTGTGCCACAGACATGCGGCGTAAATGGCAGTCTTCCCTCTGAGTAGTGCCACGTAGCTGCCCAGAAACCAGTCTTCTTGAAGCAGTACCTTCACTTAACCACTGCTGCCAACAATCATGCACAGTAGGCCAGAATCGCCTGATTGGTGGGGTGTTGGACTCGTGTTCATGAGAACGGGCGTTCAAATCCATCCGACCGAGTTATCTCCGTGTATTAAATGGTGACTGGTACACATTAAGTCTGTGGGGTCACAAAGTCCTCCCTTACCAATACCCCTAAATTAGTGATCCTGGAGTTCCCTTGTCCTCAGAATTAAGCTCAAAATTACAAGGCTATGCAGTTGAACATTGGCAGTCGTAATCTCAAATTTGGGTCTGCTGTTCAACGACTGTTATAAAATTAAATAAAATCATGCACATTGGATGCATTACTTACCAATCTTTCTGCAATATCGCGGAAAGAAAATCCACCTTCTTGCAGCCCTTTTACATGACCACGCTCAAAGTCAGTGAGCTGTTTATAATGGCTTCATCGTCTTCTTAAAGGCAATCTTGACTAACTGCAACTCACTATGTCAAAATTCACGAAAAATAAGACGTTCAAAATGTAGAACACGTATTTAAGGCAACCCTTACCTGCATGTTCACAGTGGCGAACTTATGCGCAAAGCACGAAATTTGAATAGACATCTCTTACTTGTATAAACAAGCCTACCCATTTTAATTTATCTAGCACAACTCCTTCTCATTATTGAGATTCTTTTCGTCAGTGTACTTGGCACAATACAGATGGAACTGAGAAGTAAGTTACAACCATATCCGAATCGGGATTCGAAGCCCGGATCTTAAAGGTACAAAACCAACTCCTTAACTACCAAACAAAACGGTCGACTTAATTATTACTTTATTTTCGATTGACTAGTCTTTATTCTAGTTTCCATCATTTTGGTGAACACAACATTTCCCCACAATGCACATTTCCCCACATAACACTCTCCCACAATGCATAACACTCTCCCACAATGCACTGCGATGAGGTTTTGAATTGAGGACACATTTTCGCCATATATTTCAGAGCTCATTTTTCTTCTTAAATCACGTGATTTCATGACAAATGATTTTCAAAATCCTCGAAACACTGCTCAATGAAAAGTTTAATTTCTGAGAACGTGACAAATATTAGTATGTACGAATATTGCTATATAAGAATGTTAGTAAATAACAATATTTGTAAATAAGAATTTCAGTAGAAAAGAATGTAAGTAAATACGAATGTAATGTAAGTAAAAAGTGTTAGTAAGCAAAATTGCAAATTTAGTGAAAAAAATTTTTTTAAATAATTCGAGCAAGCGGTCTCCATGTATAAAATGAATTTAAGCACAATAATAACAAAAATAGTATCCCTAAAATAAACCACTAACAAGAAGAAGAAAAAAAACTTTTTCCTTATTTTGAAGCAGAATAAAAAAAGGAAACATAAATATATAAAAAAGGACAAAAGATAAATGCCTTTTGAAACTTTTAGAAGATTATGAGCCTTTTAAATAAATTTTCTAACAATATAACTAAAACATCATTTGATATAAAATATTTTTTTTTGCTCAATTTATAAAAATGGTAAAAAAATAATCTAACTATAGATAAATTCTTAATTTAATTTTCATTGCGAAATCATTTGTTTTTGAATAATTAGTTCAGTTTTAAATCGCAAATACATCACATTTGTTTGTTTTTTTATTCCCAAATTCTATATCTACCCCAAAACGAAATAAAATCATCGTCAGTTATTCTTTTAATTAAATACGTGACATTTTTTAATGAGTTGATAAAATCCAAATAATTAAAAATAGAATAAAAGAAGATTAATTTAATCGCATAGAATTGAATTTGAAAGTTTTGTTCGTAACATAAATAATGTTAAAGATCAAAATATTTCCTTTATAATACGAGACAGCACAGTGAAAAATGAATTTTAATTAGACCACATCCCTCTTTGTCGATATTTTTTTAAATAAAAAATTTGAAAATATTTATTTTCCTCGTGATTAATTTATTTATATTAAATAAAGTTAAGGAAATAGTTCAAAACTTCTGCAGAATGTGCAAGTATTGAATAACATTTATTGAATTGGTTCGATATTGCAATTTTTCTATTTTAAATAAATTTACTTCGAAAATGTAATCATAAAAATCGCAAAATGATTTTAAACTGCATCTGTAAAATTATTTCATAAATATTAAGTTAATTGGAATTTAATAAAATAATGAATTTAAATTTTAAAGATAAAGAACATTAATATAAAACATTTGCCTGACAGAATGTAAAATCTTGAGAATGTAATCTCAAAAACATTTCGAATATAAAAATATATTTTAAACCAACTACTTATTTTGTGTCTACTACTTATTTTCTAATTTTACACGATGTGACCCAATAAATGACAATAATATTTTTTATTAATGTCATAAGTATTTG
Source organism: Parasteatoda tepidariorum (assembly GCF_043381705.1). Taxonomy (NCBI): domain Eukaryota; kingdom Metazoa; phylum Arthropoda; class Arachnida; order Araneae; family Theridiidae; genus Parasteatoda; species Parasteatoda tepidariorum. Next base: position 5,569,848 of record NC_092214.1, read on the forward strand.
TAAAAAGGTTTTTACTATAAAAATATCTCTAATTTCATAAAAAGAATTAATACAACGATTATTTGAATTTTTACACCACATATTTTATATTGTCAACTTTTGAACCACACTAAAAGAGAATGTTAGTGTATCTCAATGTCAAAAATAGTGGTAACTACATTGTCAGAGTTTTCATTCTAATATTATTACGAAATGACAGACAGGAGTTAGTCCATTCAATTAACTGTAAATTTTACGCTTACGAACATTTTTTTACTTTTACGGTTTTCAAGCCATTTACTACTAGCATGGCTTTAAAACCATAAAAAAATTTTTTTAACTGGACATTAGCTAGGTTTTTCCTCAGGTGATGGGCATTAGAGTTAGGTTACGGTTGAGTGATATTTATCTACGGAATGTGGTTTAATTAGTTTACCAGGCTGTAAGAGATGGGGAAATACTAGCCTTTTTCATGTTCATCAGCTTTGTAGTGCTATCATGTAGGCTTGAATGAGATTATCGTATTCCAATAGTCAAGGATCAGATAATGAGTAGTGCAGGACGATGGAAACTCTTCATGTGTTACAGACAATGGAAGAATTATTGTGGTGCTAACGCTGGGAATTGATCCCCCGTTCTGTCGGTCATGTAGATTTTCCCTCTTGGCTATAATATGTACCCAGCTACAAGGAACTAAGTGGCTTTATTAGGTGAACCTACTTGGGGCATTCAAATTCTGGTTGTTTAACCGTATGGGGCGAAATCAGTTAATAAAGGTTTTCTCTCAATTGACAGTTTAAATACCATCTAATTTATAGTTATTTGACTGTTTTTAATATGATAAAATAATAATTAAATAAATTTATATTTAACCCTTTTTTCAAGAAATTCTTAACAGTGTACTTTACACTTTCAGAAATTGTAATAAAAAAGCAAGTGGCGTTATAAAGCTCTATACTTAACACTTATATCTAGGTGTTTCACTACAACAAGAAAGTTCTTTTAAGCTACTTTGTGCAGAATAGCTTCCACCATTTTTGTTCTTCAATAACACTAGAATTTATAATTACAGTAAAATATGATACACATAAGACCAGTAAAGTTATTTTTACGAAACAGCATGGAATAAGTATTACAAACTTAGGGATGTGTGTGTGCATCCATGTAACATTTTTTTTAATAAAATTAGTTTGTTAATAAAACATACACTCAGAGAAGAGAGAATTTTATGATGAATTCGAGCAAAACCTAAGTGAATAGAAATTAAATATTATAAATTCTTTAGTACAATTGACAGATTTGTGTTTCTAGACGATATAATTATCTGCTAGTCAGAATATTATCATTATTCAACCTAAAACAAACATTCCTTCATATAACAGTTTCCTTGTTTTTCCTTTGAATGGTAAGCATCTTTTGAGGCGAAATCAAACTTTCATCTTCTCCATTTGATAATAATCAAGGAATATCGATCTTCTAAACGCTTCCAAAACATAGCCAAATTAACGAAAATAATTCATTAATGGAATAAATTCATCTAATCTTTAGTGAAAGCTTTCTCATTATTTAGGCAACACCTTTTTATGCTTGTGTGAATGATCGATACGGTATTGACTTGAAATAACACGCAAGTTGGATAGGTATTGTACCTCAATTTTTACAATGCATATAAATGGGTGGCAGTTTTTTATTTTTATTTTATAACCGTCGTTGAACAGCTGACCCAAATTTGGGTTTACGACTACTAATGTTCAACTTCGTATCCTTGCAATTTTGAACGCAATCCAGAAGGCAAAGGAACTCCTGAATCATGTATTGGGAGAAATTCGCCTTTGTGGAAGACTTTTTTCATGAAACCAACTCGCATTTGCGTTACATCTAGAAGAAAAATACAAAAGCCTCCCACGGTTAGCCTAACGGCACGAGGTCTCTAACTCATGATCCATCTACTACTAAGGATATTTTTTAATAAGGAATAATTAGATACCATTTATATAGCATTAGGATTTTAAGTACTTCAATACATACGTAATTATATTGTAGTTTTCGCATTGAGTCTAAAAACACGGTACATTTGTCAACATTCTAAATTTAAGAGACTAATATTTCTAATTAATGCAAATATTTTTAAACGTTTCTGGAATACATTTTAATTCATATACATATGTTTTATTTTTCTTTCCATTTTATCATTATAGTAAGGAATGACCATTTAACATACTAAGAAGCTTTTTAATTCATAAAAATTCATAAACAAATGTTTTATTCATATATATATATATGATTTTTTTCTTCCATTTTATCATTATAATGACCCATTGACATAATTAGTAGCTTTTTAATTCATAAAAATTCATAAATAAATGTCTTAGAGGAAGTCTCCCCGTGATTAACAAAAATATCTTAATTTCATATCACTCAAATACTTTAAACTAGTCCAATGTTAAATTTTTAATAGTTTATTCATTGTGAGACATTTTGAAATAAAATTGAGCCAAGCAAGTATTGCTTTGCTTAAATAATTTGCTATAACTTGCTACAACCGAAGGAAACGCTAAAGCGTTATTTCTATAGAAAATTCTCCCGTGTAACATGATGCGTAAATTGAATGTAAAGTTTCAAGAAATTGGTAAAATCAATACGCTTTATACATAAGTCTTAAGTAATATTGGCGGAATGATGTTGAGATATTTGGCAAAAAATCTTCAGTATATTCGGTATTTCCATAACATGCTACTCATATAATTTAAGTGTTGACCATTCTATTCTTTTAATGTTTTCAAGCATAATAAACTTAAATTATAAAATATTTCGCAAAAATAAGTTTTAGACTCAGCTGGTTTAATTCATTTTTTAAGATGTTCATTTGTAAATAACATTATTCATAGCATGCTATACATGCTATTTTAGCATGACACTTAGTCATTTAATGTTTTCGAAGATAAAAAGTCAATTGAAATTATCATTAAATCAATGAAAAAATCAATTGAACTTATCATTATTTTAGATAGAATTAGATTAATTATTCTAATTAGTTTCACCTTTGAAATTATATATATATATATNATATATAATTTATTGAATATATATATTATATCTCTTATTTCGCAGCACTATATATCTTACACGCAATAATATATTTATATTTATTAAAAGTAAAGTAATGCATTATTAAAACATTCCCTTAAGTGATAAGGCAGAGCTTAGATTCTTAAAATTATATTGAAAATTCGGTAATTCTCAAGTTTTCCGTTTGTATTTTAAGTAAATTATCCAAGCTGTTTATCACTGTATAATTTTATAATACATAATTTTTAAGGAAAATAGTATTTTTTAATTAAACTAAATTCAAGCTTTAAAAATTTGCGTATTTTGCTAAAGCATTATTATTATAACAAATTCCCTCATTAAGTGACTAATGATGACATTTTTCAATTGTTTACTCTAAATAAATTAATTTTAAATTATACCTTTAATTAAAATTTTAAATCTAAATTGAAAATTTCATACTGTAATTTATATTGTAAATGAGAGGTATCAATTGAATAACTTATTATATATTATTATCCTTTATATAAGTTGATTGACATTGAAGTAATAAATACTAGTTTTTATCTGGTATGAATGGTAGAAATTTACGATGAGGAAGAGAATCTTCTTAAACTTTTCTAAAGATAGATTTAATTTTACTCATAATAGTTTTGAAATATTAATTATGTATCTATCGATCCGATGAACAAATAATTTCCAAACAGTTCAATTACCGGTTACCATAGTTTTATTTGAAGTTTCATTTAAGTTCCCCCTCTTGAATAAAATGAGTTTTAAAAAAAATTTGTGCTGGAAAACCACCATCTTAAAGGTCGGAAAAAATCGGGACACGCTGATTCACTCGTTAAGGCACTGAATCGACATTGTGAAGAACTGGGGTTCAATCTCCAGTCCAACTAGCTTCAGATAGATCTGTACAAGCTTATTCGGGAAGTAAGAACGGCCTGTGTGTAGTGCAGACCACATTGCCACAATCATATCGTTAGTCACAAAATTGTATGGCCTTAACCTTCATAACAACCTGGGCAACAACGGGCTGTTGCGGGAAAGCTTTACTTTTCCTTTTCAATGCTAAGAGGATATTTTTTTTTTTTTGTATTTTTTATTTACTTACATTTTACAGTTTTTGAATATGCATTCTGAAAAAATAATTAATACCTTCTTCTATTCAAAAGGACTTAGTGAATCCATTAATAAGGAATTCACTAAAAATGTACAGTGAAAAACGTAGAACGAATTGGTTTTTATACTTGACAAGAACCATACACTGTTAGAAATTTCTCGAAAAATTGGTTAAATAACAATTTGTTTAATTGTTATTTTACTGTATTGAAACAAAATTGTCAAATAACCATGAATAAGATGGTATTCAGACTGTTAACTGTGAAAAAATCCGTTGATTATCTGCTTTCACCTAATACGGTTAAACGACCCAATTTTATCTCACCAACTAGGCTCCAGCTCTTTGCATTTTACAGCCGAGAGGGCTAATCTATCTAACTCATGAAAGACAGATAAAAAGTTAGAGTCCCTGCGTTGACACCACAATATTTCCTCTACATAAACCATAACCTAACTCCAATGCCCATTATCTACCATAAAGCTTGGCGTCAATATCCAATTGAATTTCTTTATTGCAGTTTTGAAACAATGCTAGTTATAAATGGTTAAAAATCCGTATAGTTTTGAATTCATGGTTCTTTTTTTAACCATACTAGTCGTAAACATTCTAAAAGATAAACATTATAAAGATAAAAGTGTTCTTTACCTTTAATTAGATTGGCAGGCTGCTGTGGGTTACTTTGCCATAATTCCATAATTAAAATTCTAACAGTGTTATGGTGTGTTATTGCTAACTAATTCACGGCTTCTATATTGATAATTCTTTTTTACTATGTCATCTATCTATTGCTCTTTTGCTTTTAAACTAGTCTTATTTATTGGACACGAAATCAAAACATGACTCAAAAAATGCCACATGCGAGGCTTTAGCGAGTTGAAAATGAAAACTATGTTGTATTACGTATGTATAATGTAATACTATGTTGCGAATTCTAAATCATTAAAGGTTTTATTAAAAGATTTCACATTGTTTTGCTTTAGAAGGGTTAATATCGTTTTGTAAACGAACAATGTAACACACTGGAGACATAATTTAAAACAGTGTAGCGGATATGTTTTTATCGGAAACTGAATATGAAATTTATTTATTGAATTCTGTTATTCTATATTCAAAAATAAGTTCTGTTAAGTTATTGCTTTTTTTATAAGAAACAATTTTACTTATTTTAATTCAACAGTTGAGAAAATTCAGAGAATTACATATAGTTACATATTAAAATCAAAACGTATGAAAAAACAACTTATTTTTAGTATTTCGCGAAAATATATTACCAAAGATTCCCATTCCAAAAAAATATGCACAAGTCATAAAACAAGCCTAAAGTACACTGGAGATTTGAAAACGACTCTTTTCGTGAGAATGACCTGTATACGTGGAGTTTGTGATATAGCTATACCATTTTTTCTTGTTAGTGTTTTTTTTTCCTGCATAAATAATGCTGCTGTTTTTTTCTCAGCTTACAGCTCATCGGGTAGTCACAACCCTCTATTAAGTTGGATATAAGAAATTTTATTTCGTATAAAACACAGATTAGCTATTAAAAGTATTTTTTTTTAAGAGGTAAGAATTCGTACTATACCAACATGGTCAAAACTTTAAAAAAAAAATCATGACGGAAACTAAATGGAATGCACAAAAAACCACCACCCTATATTTTCCCTAGCAGTAAAATAACTTGGGTCCTCATTGGACCAATATTCTCGAATGAGGATGGTTATTCCTCAAAGGATGGTTATTTCTACGATATTGGCTTTATATAGAAATGTCTGATTCACCCGATATTTTACATCCACTTTACAACTAATATTGACCTTATATAGGATTGTTAGATTCTCCCAATATTTTGTATTAATTATTCATTCAATATATACCTTATATTGGCTCTACATAGGCAGATATTGGCCCTATATAGAACAAATATTAAGAAATCTAGAGTATTGGTCCCTCAGTACATGCTCATATAGGTCCCATATTGAGACAATTATTAGCCCAACTGGGGCCAAGGAGAAATTATGGATAGGGTTATTACATAATTACCTCCTTTTACCTTATTAAACAGTTCGTACAATAAGCAAAACAAAAAAGTGAATACCATACATAACTTTTGAACTAATGATCAAATTTTCTCCTACTAGAACTCAATTTTCAGGTTCGAATACCTAATATTAAACATGCTAATTAATTAGTGCTGACGATATTTTATGCTATAAAATCAGACACAAAAAACATACTTTCAAGGAATAAAAACATTTTTTTTTAACAGGGTTGGTTTTTATTCTCAAAATAAAAGGTTGAGGGGTAACCGCATTCTTATAAATTGGGCTCCGATAATTTGGTCGGGAGATTGGCTGAAAGTTTGAGTTCCTTCAATGTTAAATTTGCTTGTAGTCTATTTCGCCATATCCCAAGAATTATTTTAGACCGATAAAAAACATTTTTCACACAATTATAAAAATTGTTTATCCAAAAATATTTCCGTGCAAAAAAATTTTTTTTATAATTATTTATTATAATTTTTAATAATTCCATTTAAAAATGGTCGAAAAAGTAATTATCGAACTGCAATTTAGCAAATTTTTAGATTTATCAAACATAAAATTTAAAATTTATCAAACATANAATATTTTTTTATAAATATTTATTATAATTTTTAATAATTCCATTTAAAAATGGTCGAAAAAGTAATTATCGAACTGCAATTTAGCAAATTTTCAGATTTATCAAAGATAAAATTTAAAATTTATCAAACATAAAATTTAAATGAAATAGGCTGAATAATTCCAGTGAAATTAATCACATACGACTTTTTTGAATATTTATTACTCCAAAACTATCCAACCAGTTTCACTCAAATTTTTCATTTCGTCCTTTTATATCACATTTTTAGAAATTTTGTAGATATTTTATGGCGAAGTTTTTCAACTGTTTTTTGTTTATATTATAAAAATGTTTTTGATTCATTCGAAAAGTACTCAGTATAAAACGAAATAAGTAAAAAATAAAATTAACATTAAGGGAATCAAACTCTTAACCGTTTTTCTGTCCAAAGTATTGGGACCATATTCTCCAGATTGCATCGATCCCCTACATATATATTGAAGGTCAAAAGTCCAAATCCAATTTCAGGCCAAGAAAGTGAAAATTCCATCATTAAATCAAAAGTTATTCAGGTAGTTCACGTTTTTACTTTCTAGATGCTTATCATTCTGCTTAGAAAGATTAATATTATAATTTTTAATAACTGGTATTTTTTTAACAATTATTAAAAAAGTATAACTTTTAAATTAATGTATAGATAATTTATTTTGTCGGGCCATTTAACTTCATCTACTATATGATACTTTATTGTTTATTTGTAGCCATCTTTTAACAGAAGAACCAATATTGTGTTTATGACTACTAATGTACTTCGTAGCCTTGTAATTTTGAACCCAATTCAGAAGATAAGGAACCACCTCAATCAAGTCTTCGGAGAAATTTACTTTCGTGGTTTTTGATGGAACCAACCCGCATTTGCGTTACATGGAGAGCATAACCACGAAAACTTCCCTCCGTTAGCCTGACGGCAAGGAGACTCGAATCCATGAACCGTCTACCACTGAGGACATTTTACGTCAGCACTGTGGACAGTGCGAGCCAGTTGCAGAATTCGTATCGATCAACCAGAAACACTGGATACCTCCGCTACTAAAAGTATTGTGGTTTAACCCATACATATGTGCAAATCAGTGATCTTTAGAGTAATTATTAAATAAAGGTACATGTAAATTTCAAAAAAGTAAACATATATTTATGCGATAAAGCCGTCTCTGGATGATAAAAGAAGATAATATATAATGCTAGGTAATATGCAAGCAAACATTATATTAAGGTATTTTTAGATTAACCCACTAGCTGTCTAGCGAAAGGTGGAAAATTGCGGAAATGCTTCGCCCTTATACACTATTTCTCTGTCGAATAACAACCTATCACTTTCATGAATAACATGGAAAAACCAGTTTTGCTACTCGGAAAAGACTATAGGTTAAAGTACAACTTTATGTGCAGAACAGTCAATGGTTTAAAAAACGCACTCCTGGTGGGGCACTTACCATGGGGGCTGATAGAGCCATACAGTCCACTATAAGTAGGCTCATAAGTGGACACATCAGGTGTCTCTCTTTTGAGCTTGGGTGAAAGACCTATTCAACGTGCGCGAGGGGCTTCTCCCGATCACATTTTACACTGTCTTGGTCTGGAAAAGAAAGACCTCTACTCTGGTCCTTTACTTGTATTTGATTTCCTGAAGACATTCGAGCTCATTGACTTGGTCTAGCCTGCGGCTGACCAAGAGGAATAAGTCAATAACAGCAACAACAAAAGGCATAAAATGCAGTTAATACATTTTAAGCAAAGGAGCACTCTTTGATTGCTTTAAGAAAATAAGTAGAGCAAATATTACATAGGGGTATTTTTAAATCATAAAAATTAAATAATATATTTTACGCAATAGATCACTCCTTGGATAATTTGAAATGAATAATTTAGTAAATATTTTAAGAAGGTATTTTTAGATTACAAAATAAGTAAATAACATATTTCAATCAATAGAGCACATTTTGATTGATTAACGAAGTCAACTGATATAGCATGTCCTATTTAACGAGAAAGTGTTCTATTAGTTAATTGGAAATGAAGCAGAGATAAAATTCTAATCATTTCAATCACGTAGAATATTTACGCAAAACTGTTTTTTCGTAGGCCTTATTAGTTCTAAGAAATTTAAACTCTCACATTTCTTAGTGATTTGAGTTTAAGGAAAGAGAAGTGCTTAAAGATTCTATGTAAATTAAATCTTCCCACTCGACAAACAGCAATTTACCTACCAAAAAAGATGAAGTTCTGAAATAAACTTCTCACAAATAATTAAAAGACGGCGGTTCTTATAGAGTATTCTAAGATTTCCCCATATTTTTATTTTTATGAAAGTAGTTTTAAAATAGTAGTTTTAGTAGTAGTAAAAAATAGTTTAAAAGGAAGATAGTATTAAATAAAGACTTTTAAAGACTTACAAAATTTCATGCATTCATAATAGTTGAAATTGCTCGATGCAATAGAGAAATCAAAGTAAGCGAAGAAAAATGCAAAATTGAGATTTTTATCGATTTGACATTTTTATATGATAAGCTACATATTGCAAAAGATTTATTTTTTTCAAAATTAAATTTTGTTTCAGTCATTGCTGAGTCATGTTTGATCAGTCATTTGAAATTCTATTTTCGAGTTCATTGCATAAGCAATAGAAGGAAAATAGTTGTCACGACATTTTTATCGAATTCTATCCTGAGATACATGAGGTTGTTTTTTTTTCAATTACACGGCTGTATAATGCCCTAAACATTAAACTGTTCTAATTCCTTTATAAATATAATAATTTATATATAACTATATATAACTATATATATAACTAAGATCTCTATATATGAAAATCACCTCCTTGAGAAAAGTGACCATACAAAATTTATATCAAGTAGATATTTCGATT
>NC_092214.1:5582024-5614446 GCF_043381705.1 Parasteatoda tepidariorum
CAAGAAAGTACCTAAAATTTTAGATTGGCATTTTTGTGTAAGAAAAAGTGACAAAAACTGAATTCTTTGGTAAGCACCTTATATTTTATTTTACTAGCTTTACTTTCATAGCTTTCTAATTAGCTGTCAGTTTTTACCTAGAAAAATATCGAAACAATCAAGACAGCACAGGTTCTTAGAAAAAAAAATTATTAATTGTTTAATTATAGCAGTAATTATCAGAATTTTAATTCTTATAATTCATATATATTCAAATAATTATAAGAATAATTATGAGAATAATTACAAGAATTATAGAAATAATAATAATTAGAAGATATATGTTTGCTGAAAATGTACAATAGAAACACCCTGTAAATGCATAAAATGCGTTGAGCAATAAATTGAAAATTTTTATTCTTTGTGTTTGCAATACATAAAAATTGGCAATATATAAGTTTGTTTAGTTATAGTAAAGTTTTTTTAGTTTATTTCCTTCCTAACATCCATATTTCAGACATTCAATCAGGAAACAAAGTCTGGTTATTTTACAGGCTATGGTAGAAATCGGTATACATTAAGCGTTGGTATGTTTAGTGTTAAAAAAGCTTAAATGTCTTTATTATTCTTGCAATCTTGAATAAAATGGAGCGTGAATATTTAAAGTTTTTAATATTACCACCAATGCTGAAGCAGTCTGCATCATTTTAGCAATACAATTGAAAATTTCCGCGTCCATTGAAGAAATGCCTTATGGAGAGATAATGAAAAAAATTAGAGGTCGACTTTCTGGTTTATTTGGGTGATAAAATGTTTAAACAAGAATTATTAAAATAAACTTTTTCATTGTTCATTCAACTTACTTTTAGACTTTTTTTAAAAAAGATTTGAGAGGATTTAAATGCCTAACAATGCAGAGCTATATTTGAAATATAATCATCGAAAAATAACGATATATTTTACGATACTTTGTGATATTTTTCATATTTAACTAACTTGCATTTTTACCTAAACGAAATTTATTAACACTCACAATAATATGTATTGTCCTACTCTAATTACTGAAGGTAACGAGACGACATTAAATTAATATTCAATTTAATTTAAACGCTTTGTTTAAAAATGGCTCTTCATAAACTTTAAGGCTATGCTATCAATATTATTTGCCTTGAAAATTTTAAAAAAATTATATGAACATTTATTTTTAGCTTGAAAAATTTTATCTAGCATTTTAAAACAGCACTAATTTTATGTTTTTTTTCACAAACTTAAAAGTATTTTTCAACCAGAAAAAATAAATAGTCATTTTAAAATAGTCAATTTTTTTCTTAGTTTTTTTTTTATATTTCTTATAAGAATGTCGCTAATACATTATTTACTATCTTAATAATCATCTAAAACAATTTGATCAGACATAAATCTAAAAAGAAGAAAGAAAGACAATTACTGGCAAAAAAAGAAGCCTTCGAATGCTCTTTTCTTATTCCTTGCTTATGTTCGATCGAATTATAAGCAATTTCTGATACGCCCGTACTCAACAGCAATCATAGCGTGGATCTTGAACAAATATCTGTAGAAAAAGGCAATTTAAGCAAACACACTCGCCATTCTCTTCAAAACATCATTTAATCCTCCAGAAAAGCTCCAGACCAGACCGTAGAGGATGTGAAAAGGTTTTCGGTGTTTACAGTAAAGGTAGCTCTAATATTTATAGATTATAAGGTTAAAGAGAATAATCTGTAGAAGTATTCTATAATATTACTACAACACGAAGAAATAAAATTTGGAAAATAAATATTGCATTTTTTCCTTCGAATAATATCAATTTAAAGGAATTTTTGTCCTTGAAGATTTGTATCAAACTAAAAATTTTAATCATGCATTATTAAAAATCACGCACGTGATTCTCATATTAAGCCTTAGTTAAAATAAAAAACGACTGAGTTTACAGATGTTAAATTCCTAAAGCAACCGGATTTAGCTATTGAAATGTAGGTGCCCCTTTACTGAAAGCGCAAGCACCTCAAAAGACTAGCACTAAATTCTTTATTCATCAACTTATAAATCTGCTGGTTTATTCATTATTGCTTTATTGAAAATTACATACATTTACAGGCTTGAGTGCTCAATCTAGGCTTTTAAACCTTTGTCAAGTAGAAAGACAGATAGAACAATTCAGAGAAGGACATCACGAGGGTCACGGCGGGATTCGAACCCGCTACCTCCAGGCTTTGCACAGCGTTTGGCTGACGATACCTCTCGGCCAGGGAGGCCATAATCTTTTGGTTAATGAGTTCGAATGACTTATAAGTTTTTGTCCATTTAAAAAGCGACAAAAATTATGAAAAGGCTGACGTGAATTATAATAGGACACGTAGCAAAGGATGCGATATTTTCACTTACGGCGCACAAGAACTGCACACTGGGCTATTGGCGGGAAACATCCCTAAGGATGATCCAGAGACAACATGCATACGTCACATCCCATTTTACAGGGAGGACATGCTCACACTTCATCCATCCATCCGCTAATCGTATATTTGACCTGAACCAGAGCACGATCCGTTACCGATCCTGTACTTCCTGAGGTATTGATTTCTTAAAGAAACTTGGAGAACTTCGAGACTCCAACAGATTTAGCGTGCACCTGTCACCGTTCTGTGCACGGGGAGCTGGCGAGGATCGAACTCACGATCTCATGGACATGAGCCGAAAGCCCTACCAGTCAGGCTATCCTAGCCTCACAAAGGAAAAATATACTCAGTGTTGGGTCGAAAATCGAACCCTCTTATGTCTAAAATCGAATCATTCGGCTTTGTCATAACACTCTTTGGCCTAAAAGGTCCAGAATTTAATTGAAGAAGCTCATAAAACACAACAAGTAGATAAATGACCAAAATTATAAGGGCTATGCTTGTGGGAGAGGGCTCAATGGCCATCAACAATTTTCTTTCAATAAAAAATGTTGGTAATGAGTTTGAATAAAACTGCAACTCTCTTAATCTTTCTTCAAGAGATCTATTTGCGATATGTGTTGTCAATTTCATAGTTGATAAATCTGTCTTGGTATTAAACAACAGGCCTGGAGATTTATATGTGAATAATAAGAAAGCACAATTACTGTGAGATTCAAATCCATAACCTTATACCGTTCCGGTGAACAAAATAAAAAACCAACTTGCCAAGTTCGGAAAACTCGTCGGTATAAAACTACTGGTTTCTGAAGTTAAGCATCTTATAAGCACTAGCTATATTATATTTTATTTTACTTTATACCTGTCGTTGAACATCCGACCCAATTTTTAGGTTTACGACTGTTAATATTCAAATCCGTAGTTTTGTTATTTTGAACCCAGTCCAGAAGACAAAGGAACCCTGGATCAAGTATTAGGAGAGATTTCACTTTCGCGTAGGACTTTTTGATGGAACTAACCAGAATTTGCTTTAAATGGAGAGGGAACCACGAAAACCTCCTACGGTTAACCTAACGACAAGGGAACTCTAACCAATGATCCGTCTCATCCTGAGGATATTTTACGCCACCACTGTGGTTGGTGTGAGCTGGGAGCGGAATTCGTGTCAACCAGCCATCGCTGGGATTTAAACAAGTTTCAGCCTATTGGAAAGCGAATGATCTCCCCTGAGACACCACTGGCTCTTATAAATTTATTTAAGCCGTCGTTGAACAGCCAACCCAATTTTTGGGTTTACGACTACTAATATTCAACTCCGTAGCCTAGTAATTTTGAACGCAATCCGGAAGACAAGGGAACTCCTGGTATTGGGAGAAATTAGCCTTCTTATAGGAGTTTTGATGGAACTAACCCGGATTTGCGTTATATGGAGAGGAAGACCACGAAAACCTCCCACAGTTAGTCTGACGGCTAAGGGACTCTAACCCATGATCCGTCTAACACTGAAGATATTTTAGGTCAGTACTGTGGTCCGTGCAAGCCGGATGCTGATTCGTATCGACCAGTCATCGCTGGAATTCGAACCCGGTTATATCACATTTTGAAACAAGTAGCATAAATTACAGAAGAATTGATTTGATTGTTAACTCCGTGATAAATCTACACTAAATGGGGAAGAGCGTTATCGCCCACCAAAAGCTCTGTATTGAGGTAACGGGTTCAAATCCCGCCGTAATTCGGATGTATCTTCGTGCTGTCTTTCTCTGAACTGTACTAACTGACTTTCTACTCAACAACACATACACATGTAATTGAGCACACAAGCTTGCATGTATGAGTACCAATAAATAATAATACTCTAAATGGGCGAGGCTTCCTTGGCAGAGCGGTATCACCCACCAAACGCTGTGTGAAGCGTGAAGGTAGCGGGTTCGAATCCTGCTGTTACTCTGGATGTATCTTCGTGCTGTCCTTCTCTGCATTGTGCTATCTGTCCTTCTATTTGTCTAAGGTTTATAAGCCTAGATTGAGATCACAGGCCTGAACATGTATGTAATTCCAATAAATAAATAAATGAACTATTTGGAATAGTACGGGATTCATTATCCGAAAACACTGTTGGAGCAAAATTCTTTTATTTCTTTAGGAAATTAAAAAAAAATATTTAAAAAATAATTGCTCACAAATTACTTAAAATATTTACATTAAACAAGAAGCATGGAATTTCGATTCTTTAATTAATTAAAACCGACTTAAAATTATGAAGTTCTAAATCTTTCAATTTTTCATTTAAAACTAAATGATATCCAAAATGTAGAAACTTTTAGTTCAGCCCTTAAATTTAAATATTTGTTTAGTGGTCAAAACAAAATTTTGTTGAATTTTTTTAAATGAAATCCTTAGAAAACAACAATTTTGAACTGAGGTTACCATCTCGATATTTTACTATTTCCTTTTTTTCCATTGTTCTATCTCAATTTGGATACATAATATAGTTCACAAATCCATATATTATGAAATCACTCTAAATATACTTGATGCAAAATCAAAGTAATACTAGTAAATTTATTAATACAATAGTCTGGGTAGGACAACTGAGAAATTTATTTGATAAGGGATCAAACTCAAAACCTGCTAGAAGAAAGAGGCCTCTGCACGGATTAATTTAGTAGTGCGTCATAACGGACATAAGCTGCGCAGTGGGGAGCATGTGAAATATGTCACTACGTTAGGACAGCTAAAGGTTTCCCGTTCAGATAAACGATTTCTCGTTTATGGTAACCAGTGCAGAGGCCTTTTCTTTTTTAGGAAATGATGTCCAACTTCACTTATTTAAATAATGGAATTAGTCTAATTTTTATGGTCATATAAATTATTTCTGTACCCCATTAAAACTAGTTCACCTTCAGCTAATTTCTGCTACCTAACATTGAAAACCACAAATCATCATAAAAGAAAAATAAACAATATAGCTTTTAAAATCCAGGACTCCAGTAAACTAAGATGGATATATACCACTATTTCAAAAAGGTCTTGTATAGTTCTAATTAGCTGATGATGAAAATAGACTCACTCCAAAATGTTGGTATAACAGTCCGAATAGATTGCAAATAAGAAGCCTACTAAGTGGTCTCCTAACTTTAATTCCATTAACTTAAGGTCTATGGTCATGAATTGGCCGTAATGATGGCCAAACACTTGTCTCAAAATAGAATTAGCGAAATACTTTCCCTGTCTTCTGGAAGGTCGTTTATGTTTGGCTGATAGACATACGTATCAGACATTTTGATTTTTTTTCATAGATTTGCTTTTATTGGAAAATCAGAATTTCTGCCTAAGGAATAAGAATTGTTTATTAAATTTTGAAAATTCGAACGATCACTTATTTTAAACCGATAATCATCAGCATTTTTAAACTTAGAGAAAATATTAGCTTTGATCATTTTAATCCTACGCAGAATTTGGGTGTTTATTAACTGTAAGACATTTGTACATATCTAAAATAAAGAAAGTAATCCCTTATGATACAATACAATTTTATTAATAACAACGTTTAGAAATTCCAAATTTCATTGAAACCTAATTGCATTTCGATGTCACATTAATGCACTTTCATCAATAGAATAAATGACAGGAATTGTAAAACAGATATTACGTAATTTGATAGAGGCTACATCACGCATAAAATCATATATTTTTATATTTAATAACAGTCGTTGAATTGCCGACCCAATTTTTAATTTACGACTACCAATGTTCACCCCCGTAGCCCTGTAATTTTGATCCGAATCCAGAATACAAGGGAACTCCTGAATAAAGTATTGGGAGAAATTCACCTTCGTCGAAGACTTTTTTGATGGAACTTCGTTGCATTTGCGTTGGATGGAGTGGAAAACCATGAAAATATCCCACGGTTAGCCTGATGGCAAGGGGACTCTAACCCATGACCCGTCTACCACTGAGGATATCTTACGCTAAAACTGTGGTCGGTGCATGCTGGCCTCGGAAGTCGTATTGACCAGCCATCGCTAAGGTTTGAACCCGGTTCACCTGATTGGGAGCTGAGTGCTCTATGCCCTGAGACAACACATTTCCACATAAAATTAAATATACAATTAAAAGTGGCAAATTGAATTGACAGTAAGTAATAAGAAATTAATGATTTACAAGAATTTGTATAATATGGTAGAAAATCATTAAAAAATTTTGCTTTTGATGATCTTTTAAAACGTCCCTAAAAAGAGACTATAGTAGTGAATGGCTATACATTATTGAAATTGGTTGTATGGATGCAGGAGACTTATTCTTTTGCTATTGCTCGAAGTATCGTTGCAACACAACACCGTGTTAACGTTTTATTTTATTACCAGCGTTGAACAGCTAACCTATTTTGGGGCTTACGATTATTGGGCTTGCGTCAATTTTCAACACCGTAGCCTTGTAATTTTAAACACAACTCAAATGACATAAAAACTTCCGTATCCATTGGAACGAACCAGCCTTCGAATTTTCGATGGAACTAAATCGTATTTTCGTTACATTGAAAGGAAAATCACGAAAACTTCATTTAGTAAGTCTTATGACAAGGGGATTCTAACCCATGATCCGCCTACCACCAAAGATAGTTTTACGTCAGCACTGAGGTCGGTGCAAGCCTGAAGCAGAATTCGCATTGCTGGGATTTGAACCTGAATCACCTCATAGGGAGCAAATGCTGATCCTCCTGAGCTATTGTGGCTCAACGGTGTCATGTTCGGCATCTACTTTACCATATCTAAAGCGTTTAAACCACTTAAAAAAGCAATTTTTATTCCTTCCCTCCAACAGTACTATTTAACTAACATTTAATGTAACGTTCATGCGTTACTCTGTTTCACTATAACTACGCTTTTTTATAACTAACCCCAGAAATTGGTCATTGTGTGAACTTCCACTTAGTTGTTGTTTTGAGGCTGGTAGTCATTAATTGCCAAGTCTCTCACTGCCCTTGTATGTGTGTAGTATCCTAACTAAAGTGGTCATTTAAATATGGGGCATTTCCTAAAAAATTTTAAACACTCTTTGCACGATTGATCATTACTTCATATGACAACTAGTATTCATTTTTATTAAGCTACAAAATATGCACGCTGCCAACAAATTATTCGGCGTTCAGATTTTTCAGATTTTTTCCTTATTCAGATTTTTTCGTGCTCTTTTCGCATTACGCAAGGGTCTGGTAGGGAGTGTTACAATCTGTTGTTGTTGTTGTTCATTTACATCTCACTAGAGCTGCACAATGGGCTATTGGCGATGGTCTGGGAAACATCCCTGAGGATGAACCAAAGTCTTGCCATCACAATTTTGATCCTCCGCAGAGAGGATGACACCCTCATTTCGGTAGCCCGACGACCTGTAAGCGAAGTCGAGCACTTTACTGTAGAATAGTTTAACTAGGACCCATAACGCACACCCTCGATCCCTACGCAGACTGACCCAAGTGGTCACCCACCCGCACACTGACCGTAGCCAGTGATGTTTGACTTCGGTGATCTGCTGGGAACCGTGTCTGAACGATCAGTCCACTGCGGTACAGTTACGATGTGAGACATATTCTTCTGGTATGAAAATGATGCGTTGGTGTTTCTCAAGGGTAAACAAAAATAAAGTCTTGAAACACATGGACATATTGACAGATGAATTCATCCTAGAATGTTACATTTTAACTTCGAAGGTGACAAATTATTTAAGGACGATAATGCAACTGTGCATCGTTCCAGAAGAGTACAAAATTCGTTCGAAAAACAATAATATGAATTCCAACACCTTCCATGGCCACCGCAAAATCTGGATCTTAACCTGTTTGGAACATGTTGAAAAGGTACTTCCGATATCAATCTACTCTACCATCTAATTTACAGGATCTTGAAATCTGTGTCTCGAGTGCATGGTATTCCTAAATGCATTCCACGCTCTTGTAGAATTATTGGCCAGGGTGTACACCTATTCACGCATCCAAAAAATAAACAGAAAAACACAAACGTTTTGTTTATAAAAACACGCGCGCATTTCTTATGAAAAATTAAGTATGTTCTCATAATGGAAAAAAAACTTCATTAGCTACAAATATTATTACGGGGAAAAAGTTTAACATGTTTCAAGTACCTAAATCAAAGACGCTCATTCTCTAAAGTCAACAGACATGAATGAATAATAAAAACATTTTGAAAAAAAATATAAAGTTGCGTACGAAAATAGGAAAATAAACAAGGTATAAGAAAGAAAACAATGAGAATCGTGATAGCCGAGGAAAATTGACGGTAGCAGAAGAAGACTAATCTTGGCAGGCTACATTTCCAAGCTGGATAGAGGGTAGTAAAGCACTCATGTGGCTAGCTAAGGAATGATCTTGCACTTACATAAGCTTATTACTTTGTTACTTATTCTATAATTATCTTCTCACTTAGGATAATGCCATAATTACATTCACTCATAGTATTTTGATTTTTTTAAGCTCTTAATGTAGAGAGCGCAGGAGAATTATTAAGGAGAATTATTACTAATTTAACAATGAGTATTTTTATTATTTTTTATTTTGATGATACATACCTACTTGTTCTCGCCAAAATCTCCATTCCCATCATTTAGGAAACTAATTTTTCTAAAGACATCGTCAATAAAAAATATACCACTTCAGTTTTTTGTTTTTCATTTGATCTTACTATCTTTGTTGTTTAGGAAAATTTAGGAGAAATAAAATTTAATTGCACAAAAAAAATTATTACTCTCCTCTTTTTTAAGTGAAATAAACGTAAGAAAACAGCAGAGAAAGATTCTTAAAGTAAAGTATAAGTATTAGCTATCGTCAATCTCAAATGCTTAGCCATCTGTTTGCCGTTGAAAGCGATAGTGGCTCATCAAGAAAAACCTGAAAGTGTATCATCTGAAAGCTATTAATTCAAGCTGCGAACGTTATCTTAAATTAGGTATTATTTCTTTTCTTTCAATTATTTTTCTAGAAACTCCTGTACTTCTGTTACAATAATAAATCAATGACGTCATTGTATCTCTTCAGAACTCTTCAAGATTAATTTTCTTTCATTCCAAGGTGAAAATTTATTAAATTTTGTCTTCAAATAACATTCGAATCGATAAAACTAGGTATATTATTTTAAGTATTAAATCAATTTTTAACGAAGTATTCGCTTAAGGAATGCTTTTAGCGATGTGATATATTTATATGCAAAACGTTTCTTTCTTTACTACATAAATTATTATTTCTATTTTTTATATATCAGCTATTAATTATCCTTTCATGAATTTAATAAATGCTGTTAAAGTTTTGTTTTTGAAATAATGCATAATAGTTTGGTTGTAGCACTAGAACTGCACTAAAGAGCTATGGACAACAATCTCAGTCTCGACCTTATTCAGGAGCTGAAAACAATTCTCATGCATGTGAAACTACAATACTAGAATCAGCTATTAATTATCCTTCTAGGGAGTTAATAAATGCTGTTCAAATTTTATTTTTGAAATAATGCAGAATAGTTTGGTTTTAGCACTAGAACTGCACTGAAGAACTATGGTCAGCAATCTCAGTCTCGACCTTATTCAGGCGCTGAAAACAATTCTCATGCATGCGAAACTACAATACTAGAATCAGCTATTAATTATCCTGCTAGGGAGTTAATAAATGCTGTTTAAATTTTATTTTTGAAATAATGCATAAAAGTTTGGTTTTAGCACTAGAACTACACTAAAGAACTATGGTCAGCAATCTCAGTCTCGATCTTATTCAGGAGCTAAAAACAATTTTCATGCATGCGTGAACTACAATACTGGAATCAACTATTAATTATCCTACTTGGAAGTTAAAAAACCTATTAAAATTTTGTTTCTAAAATAAAGCATAATAGTTTGGTTGTAGCACCAGAGTGACACTAAAGAGCTATGGACAACAATCTACATCTCTACCTTACTCAAGAGCTGAAAACAATTCTGATGCAGGCATATACTACAATACCCGAACCTAGATTGGAGGGCAACTGGCCTCTGCACCACGCTCTCCAACCGGCCAAACGTGCATGAAATTTTTTGGCTCTAAAACCACCACGAACATTATATTACATTTCTTACCGTCGTTGAACAGCTGACCAAATTTTAGAGTTTACGACTACCAATGCTAAACTCTGTAACCTTGTATTTTTGAACCCAGTCCAGAAGACATTGGAACTCTTGGATAAAGTGTTAAGAGAAATTTACCTTCGTGCAGGCCTTTTTTATTAAAGTAAGTCGCATTTTCATTACTTGGAGAGAGCAAAAGGAGAGCACGAAATGGAAAACCACGAAAACCTCTCATGGTTTGTCTGACGACAAGAGGGAGGTAACATAAGCGCTGTGTGTTTTGGATTGCATTTAATTAATTGAATCTTAGTTATTCGGATTCTAGGGAACATTATATTAAGCTAGAATCCGAATCACTGAGATTCGATAAGAGAAATTGCAATCCGAAACACGCACCGCTTAACAAGGAGACTCAAATCCCGCGCCAAACCATATACTCAGTTTTCTCTCATATGTGAAAAAACATATTTGTTACATATGAGAGAAAACTGAGCAGAAAAGAGAAAGATTTACATAAAAAACTCATGCTCACATATATCCAGTAATTCTGATAATACCGAGTAAACAACTTTGCATCTTTGCTCCTGAGTTGTTTTGTATGCTTCTTGTAGTTTCTAAACGATTGTATTAATATTCCTTTTTTTTTTGTAGTTTCATTTAGCACTTTTTTGTTTTATAAACACATAAATTATTGAATCTTAGATTATGCTTTTAAGAATTTACTATCGAATGTGGATAATGTAAAATTATGTAAAAATAAAAAAAGTCAAAACAAGTGTTTGAGTCAATCTGTTGACTGCAAAATGCCATTAGCAGAATTACTTCTTACACGTAGGTATTGCATAACACATCTTACAAATATTAAAAATAAACAAAATGAATGGATGATCTTCCATTTTTAAGAAAAGCTGCAGATCATCTAATTTTTGATGATAAACGAGATCATGAACAATGTTATGAGGCATCAAGAGTCGAATTTCGTCAAGTTTTTTATAGCTCAAAAGTTATTCATAGCTCATTTCTGACAAACTGGAATGCATTATTCTGCTCTGTTACGTTTGTTTTTATTTTCTTATAAAATAACCAAACTACTTAAAAATTTGAAATTGTCCTTTTTATGTATATTATTAAAAATGTTTATTATGCTTTTTCAGTGTTTTGTAATATTGTTCATTGAAAACTCCTCTTTTTATTTTTCTTGGATAATATTGATTCATATTCATTAAAAACAAAATTTATAAAATTTGGAGTTAAAATCTTTTGATTTTTAATAACAGCTTTTGGTGTTTAACACAGAGATAAAATTCTGCAAACAACTAACAATTAAAGTTTTATAAACATATGTAAATTATTTTATTACTCCTTCATTCATTCAAATTTAAAGATATTGCATTAATTTTATTCCTGGTGCTTAGAGGAGTACGTATATTTCTGTTTCCAACGTTCATACTATTAATATTTAATTGCGTGATTAAAATTACTTGGAATTTGAAACTCCATGCCAAAGTTAAAGTTCGTTTTAATTCCTTTTGTTGAAGTTTTTTGTAGAGAAAAATTAGCCAGCATTTGCGTTATGCGGAGATATAAAACCATCTGAAGTTAGCCCGATATATTAATGGAACCCTAATCCATGATTCATCTACTATTAAAATATTTTACATCTATTTGTTAACAATACAGGATAAGAACTTTTATGAATCAACAACGATCAGAGAAATTTGGAATTTTAAACCCCAACCTAACAAGATTCAGTTTAGTTAATTTTGTTGAGGTTTTTTGTGTGAAATTAACCAGCATTTGCGTTACACTGATAATTTAAACCTTCTGGAGTTAGTTCGAGATTAATGGAGCCTAGATTCATGACTCATCTACCATTCAGAATATTTTACGTCTGTGCAGTTGTCGATACAGGCTGGTAACTTTTATGAATCAAAACCTATCAACGAAATTTGGAATTTTAAAACCACATCCCAACGAATAAGTTTAGTTTTTTTAAATTTCATTGAGGTTTTTTGCGTGAAATCAACCAACATGTGTAATACGACGATTTTAAATCTTCTGAAGTTAGCTCAATATTAATAGAGTAAGAGTGTTAATAGCTAGATGTAATCTATGATTCATCTACTATTAAAGCTATTTCGTGTCTTTACTGTTGTAGATAAAGGATGGGATTTTTTTTTATGAATCAACGGCGATCAAAGAAATTCAAACTTGAGGTATAAAATATGTATATTCCATTTACTCAGCTTTAAAAGCCAATGCATATAGAGGATTCGTGTCTCTAAATATTTAACTATAAAGCTATTTCTTTACTCATCTCAGAAGGTAAAAAAAAGCAACCACTGTATCAACTGCAGAACGGCATCAAACACGGCATAATGTCACGGCATTTGCAGATTTTCATTTCAAAAATTTTTGATGGTTAAATATTTGCAGGGAAAAGTATGAAATCCTTTTTAATTCCATTATTACCAAATTGATGATTTAGATAACGTATATTTTGGTTTTGCTAACCAGAGTTATGCATTTTTTTTTCGGAAACGTAATTACCATACAATGCGGTAATTGTACCAGAATTTTTTTTCTCCTCGCACTGATACATGCAAAACAAATATCAATAAAATTCAAATTTAGCTAGAGTTGAAACTATTATTCTCACATTTTGAGAAGTGCCTATGTTAATGTAAAAGCCCCAAGTTTGGTAACTTTGGTTTTATCGCAAAGGCTTGGTAATAAGCCCAAATAGAATTATATCAAAGCTTACTTCGAACTTTACCAAGGCACTTGGGTAAAAACTAGGCTTTACCGGTAAAACCTAAGATTTTTGCTGCAATACCTGTATACCCTAAACTATACAGATGTTTGATATCTTTTGTGGAAAGCAACAAGAAAAATTCCAACAAGATGTCCTTAAGAAAAAAAATGACTTCAAAAATCAAAAGACGCATGTTTCTCAGAAGTGCAAATCAAAGCGAAGTAAAAACCATGAAGCATATTATTACCTTGTCAAACCATGAGGAATAATTATATTTCCTGGTAACTGTAAAATCCTTAAAACTCACCAAGTATGCGTAGGGATTATGCATATCAAAACAAAGCAAAATGAATTTGTAAAACAATGAAGAATAATTAAATTTCCTAGTGCGTAACTGTGAAATCCTTAAGACTCAACAAGAGGGCATAGGATTTCCCATCTAACTTCCTTTAAACACCCCTCTAAAATAGGAAAACATAAATCTGAATTTCGACAGTCTTAAGTTACATAGAAGCTATAACTAAAGTGAAAAGAAGTCACAATGTTTTAAAATCATATAAGATTATTCTAAATAATAAATTTTCTGATATATCAATGAAGAATTACATTATCAATAATGGAACATTTTACAAAGAAAAGTTTATTCAAATAAATTAAGTCACTGAAAAAAAATCAATATTTTATTTCATCTTATTCTTGAAAAAGTGGTTTTGTCCATTAAAATTATAATTATTCGGCAAATTAACAGCGTTCTTTTTTCAAAAATTTAATATAAATGATATGACGTTAAAATGAAAAAAAAATCTCAACAAGTTTTAATTGGTTAACTTTGTTGGTAATCATTAAGAAATGAATTTTGTAAGTAGAAGAAAGTTTTATCAGTCACCTAGCTGTCTTTCAGGTTGCCAATTATCAGCCAAGGACAATAACGTGACTTTAAAGAAACATAAAAACTGATTATCATGTTTAATTTTTTCATCAATTATATAAAGAATGAAAAGTGGTCCAACATATTTGTATAGCACAAAAATGTTTTAAAACATTTCAGAAGCATTTTTTATCCCCTAAATTGTTAAAAACCTACTTTTTTTCCTATTTACATTTCGAAACATCAAGAATATTTTTAGAACATAATAAATATATTCTGTCCAACGTTAAAAATATTTTAAATAATATAAAGTTAATTATTGTAGACATATTTATTTTTAAATCTTCTTCGTACAATGATTAAATTTGTTCGTACAATGATGACATTTTTTTGTAAAATGATTAAATGCATCTGTTGTATTTCGTTGAATAAATCTTCTCACACTATGATATTTTATGACATAACATAAGAACACTCTTATGACATTCAGTCACTTTGACAGCAGCAGGTTATAAAACCCGTCAATACGCAAACATACATTAAAAGTATAGCTTGGAGGGCAAGGCGCTGAACTCGTGTTCGTGAGAACGGGAGTTCGAATCCTTCCGGCAGGAGACTCACAGTGTAGTAAATGGTGACTGGTGCCTCCTCCGTATAAGTCCTCCGTATATTCCAATAACAAATTATACCTCTGGGGGTACAGAATTGGAGATTGATCACTCTCTAGTTCAGGTCAAAATTTCGATCTGTGGATGAATAAATGGCCGTATGAATGGGTCCGCTCTATAAACGGGTGTGACGTATAGGTGTGAAAAAAGTAAATTCTTGGCCATATGGTACCACTGGAAACAAGAACGATCGCAACCCTTGCCTTTATGGCCTGTGTGTGATAGAGATACGATTTTTCATTCGAAATTTTAAGTTTATTTTGGTACCATGTATTAGCAAAAACTAAATTGACAAAGAAAATTAAACATGTAAAAGCAATAAAACCGCAAAAAGGATCACAACCAAAATTAAAAGTGTTGTATTTTCAAATTAATCATACTATGATAGAAAGGTTGGAGATGCCTAAAAATAAATATTTTACTTCAAAAAACCTTGGATCTTTTAAATCAAACGTGTTTTAACATTATATAAAACAGTTGATATAGCGATATCGAATTCTTATTTTTAGGTAAATGCTACTTATATATTAGCAAAAACAAAATTTGCAAAGAAAATTAAACATTGTAAAGCAATAAGGCCACAAAAAGGATTACAACCAAAATTAAAAATGTTATATTTTCAACTTTATAACAGAAAAATTTTGAGACTTTATACTAAAAACTATTAGATAATATTTCTGAAAAAAAATTGTTTTCGAAATGTAAATAAGATTTAAGTTTTTTAAATATGCCTAAAAATAGATATTTTAGTTCAAAAATATTTAGATCTATTAAGTCAAAAGTGTTCCAAACTTCATATAAAACGGTTAATAGTGATATCGAATTCTTATTTTTAGGTAAATGCTACTTTTAGCTGAAACTTATCCGTATTACTTTTAAAAGAGAAGAGTAACAAACAAATCTTTGAAGAGGTGAGAAGCAAACAGTGGCTTATACGAAGTTCTTTGATTAAATTTGATATTCAAGAAAGTTCTATTCATGATAACTCTTTTTCGGGCTTTCTATTCAATAGCATTTTTTTTCTTAGTTGTATCAAGTTAAGATTCCTCACTATTTCTCCGGATCTCATTTTTTTTCTCACTCTGAAGTTGCAAATGTTGATAAAAAATCAATTTCTGAATGGCATTCTGTTTCCTTAAAATGTAAAATACCTTTTTTTCTTAAAAAAAAAAAAATTTGTCTTCAAGAAAAAAAGTAGTTTTGAACCAGTTACTACTTAAATAAAAGATTTGGGAACATGAAAATTTAAATTTAATCAAGCACAGTTTAAATTTTATGTCACATGAAAATGAAAACACTTCTTTAGTTTATTCTGTTGAACATATTGTAAAGAGAATATGCAAATTATACAATTTATTAATATTTTTAAAAAATAATTTAAAACTTTGATGTTAAAAACGTTTCCCATGTAGAAACAAAACTTTGTTCTGCACAATTTGCCAGTTAGCCACAATTGTGTAACTTTTATTGAAAAAGATCTACATTAAAATGCAATTTACGCTTATCGGAAAAACCTGTTTTTCTGCAGATTGCTGATGTCAGTAGTCAATGCACCTACAAGGCTCATTACAATAATTCTAACAAATGACTTCGGCAGTTTGCAAAGAGCCGGAGTTTCCAACTAGCCTACGATATATACATTTTATCAAAACATTTAGGAACATTGAAAGAAATAATTTGAAACTTAGATGATAAAAACGTGTGCTATTTCAAAACAGAAACTTTGTTTTGAAGAATTTGTCAGTTAGCCACAATTGTGCGGCTTTTATTGAGAAAGATGTGAATTAAAACGCAATTTAGAAGCCCTTATAAATTGAAAGAGTGTTGAACTCTAATATCGTTCAATTTTGCTGCAAGCCTAATATAGTATAAAGTCAAACTTTATTTTAGTATTCTTACACTTGATTACACCATACTTAAGTTAATTTAGACCAAAATATGGCAAGCTTCATTAAAGTGGCAGACAAGTTATATTGCTCAAGATTTTGATTAATAGTTCAAAGATGAAGCAAATTTGTCCAAGAGTGAAAATTTCTACAATAAAATGATACTACATTGTTAGAAATTTCTCAGAAAAAATTGGTTAAATAACAATTCATTTAATTGTTATTTAATCATATTCAATCAAAACAGTCAAATAACCATAAAAAGGATGGCATTCAAACTGCTATCTATGAGAAAAACCGTTTGCCTGCTTTCATCTAATACAATTAAACAACCAGAATTTTATCGCACCAACTAGGCATAAAGCTACTTAGCTCCTAGCAGCTGGATACACATTACTGCCGAGAGGGCCAATCTGTCGATCTCATAACCAACAGAACAGGGGTTCGAGTCCCAGTTCGACGCCAAATTATTCCCTTCAACTCACAGAGAGTTTCAGAGTCCATTTGTCCATTCTCCAATTTGTGTCCTTGGGATATTAGAATACGATGCTGTTATTCATGGATAGATGACAGCACTATAAAGTTGCTAAGCTATCTCCTATGTCCTGTTAATTTTTTTTACGGGTTTGACGGGTGTTAACAGTTTCAGAACCATAAAGGTAGAAAATGATTCTTTTCGTAGACTTATTCATTGGATGGACAGACTGATGCCGGTTATTTCACCATAATTTTAGAATGAAAATTCTAATAGCGTAATTTTATGAAGAATATTTAATATTTTAATTGAATTTAATTTAGGAGATAAATCACAAAAACGTTAAAAAACTTGAATGAGAAAAAACTTTTAATTTCGACAAAATGTATTCTAAAGTAAACGAAATTTGTGTTATGCCCTTTTCATTAGTTCGAAATGTAGCATATCAAATTTAAAAAATATTTTCTTTTGCAACTACCATCGAATAAATAGTTAAAAATTGAGAAGTTGTTCAGGTTTCTCTCTCTCTCGTCAGGTTACAGAATATCCTATAAAATCTTTTAGAGGCGAATTCACGTTATAAAGGTATTACACGGAATACATATAATAAACATGCGTGTTCTCAATGATAGAGATTGAAATCCTTTATACTTAATAACTTCTGAAAATTTTATCGAGGTCCAGAAAAAAAATATTCTTCCAAACTAATTTTCACTAACTGTTATCTATAGGAAAATATATTTTGAATTATTTATTTGAGCTATTTATATTTTAAAGCAATCATTAGCAGTCTAGGTCTTGACTTTCTGTGTTACTTTATGTCATTGCTTTCCAATTTTAAATGCATACGAGCATGCAATGCAAAAATAAGCGCAACATATTTTTTTAAATTTAAAAACAAAATTATTATATATTACATAGATTATATATTACATTTATATATGTTACATATATTACATTATATATTACATTAATTATATACATTCATATATTAAACTAAATTATCATCCCTTTCACAGTAAATAAAAATGATTAAGATAATCAGTAATCTTTTTATACCACAACCTTAAATTAAATGCAGAAATAAAATATTTTTTTAGAAATTCCCTCTTCATCTGCCTAACACATTATAAAAGAATTTGAAAACCTTTACTTAGTTGCTAAAGGTTTTAATTTAATCAAAATTCGTTATTATTTCTCACATCTTTTTTCCTGCCAAGTCATTTGAATGCGTAAGGTTAAGAAAAAGCGCCTTGGCAATAAATAAAAGCAATTAATAGCCAATACGTGGGTTCCTTAACTTTCCTTGGCGAAAACTATTCTTAGTGTTACATAACGCACTTGCATTTTTGATTTCTTGATGAGCGGAGGTGACCTGTGAGGCTTGCCCCTGCAGCCACACCCTTAGGACCATTTTCAAAATTTATTATTTAGTAATGCACATTTATGTTAAAAATGAAGATTAATTTTTATTCAGATGGATCACAATATTTGCAAAAATAAATTTTTTTTATTATTTATCATATCTGATTCTTCTTAAAAACAATTTATGAGTTTTAATAAATGATTGCTCATCTTCATCACTCTGGACAAAAGAATCATTAGGCAAATGGATAATAATACTCTCCTGAAATGATTCATATTTCTTCTAGCTCTGCTTCCCACGAACTACAATTTCTTTAACTAGAGTTAATTATCATCTTCAGGAGAAATATTCTACTAATACTGCCTTCCTCCAACATCTTCACTATTTTCATCATAAATATTGGTGCCAACTTGAAAAGAACCGCCATTTTACCATCTCATATATCAGCTGTTGTTGTACACGTGTATATTTAATCTTCAAGCGAAAATTAATTGATAAATTCATCAGCAAAAATTCGATGGCAGCATGCTTTCACGATTCGATAAAATTTTGCAATAAGTTGCAACTTTCGTCTATAGCAAAATATCAATGACTATATTACGAGATTTTTAGGCTTTTACGAAGAGAACGAGGTAAATTTATTTATAAAACCAGGACTGGAAAATCATATTGCCCAACATGCCGGGAGCAATTAAAAGATTCGATCAAGCATGTATTTTTTTACTCTTACACGCTCAGTGGTATAATAAAGTAAACATTTAATTGGAAGTACCGAAAAATACCAATTTTACCAAAATGCTTGATGGAATGATACAGAAATGTCGGCGTCTCAGCTTGTTCACTGAGACAAGTAATGATTTAATGCGTATTAGCATGCATGAAGTAAAATCTTGAATTAATCGCTTTGACAAACTTTGGCTCATGAGCCGTGATGGCTCAGGGGACAGAGCGTTCGCGTTCCAATAAGGTGAACTGGGTTCGAATCCAGCGATGTCTGGTCAATACGAATTCCTCACCCCGATTACACTGACCACAATACTGACGTAAAATATCCTCAGTGGTAAACTGATCATGTGATCGAGTCTCCTTGCCACCTGGCTAACTGTGGAAGGTTTTCGTGGTTTTCTTCTCTACGTAACGCAAATACGGGTTAGTTCCACCAAAAAGTTCTCCACGAATTCAAATTTCACCAAATAGTTGATCTAAGAGTTCCCTTGTCTTCCAGATTAGGTTCAAAATTTCAAGGCTACGGAGTTGTTGAACATTGGCAGACGTAAACTTAAAATTGGGTCTGCTGTATACATATATATATATATATATACATATACATATATATATATATATATCGTTGTTAGTATAGTTTTTTTTCTTTTCTTTTCAGTTAAATAATTACATTTATATGTTTCTTATTAAATGTTATTAAAAAATATGACAAAGTTTCATCCAGGACATGAAAAAGTTTCATTCGAGCATGCATTTTCTAAAATGAAATGCCTTGCTCGGCATGTTAAAATGTTGCGATTTTTCGAGACCAGTATAACACATAAATGAAATTTATAAAAAAAAAATTTAAAGTAACTTTTTTTCAGAATGCAAGCCTTAATACATTTGTAGCAAGTATTGTAAAATATCAAAAAGACTTTTTTTTCGGTATCATGTGATGCAGGGGTTGGACAAAATTATGGAAGCACCTCTATACTAATTGTTTTTTTCATATTTCTCAAGACATGCGTAGGTCAGGTAATTTTTCATGCTTGTCAATAAAGTTTGAAACTTTTAGTAGATTGAAGGACCTGCAATAAATTACGAAAAAAAAATTTTTTTTAATTCTTATGGCAAAAAATATAGTGATACACTCGAAACTTACATCATTTAGTTTACTTATTTTACAATAACTGAACAACATTTCGTAAACCTAGCTAGTAATCATGGACATTTTTGTAAAAAACGATAGTTTCTTGCCTTTCGCTTTTTTTTTGCTATGACTGCCGAAATATTCAATAAAATTTTCATTAATAATAAAAAAATTTTAAAATGTGAAAAAAATTTTCTCAATAATTGCTCAAAATATGAGCTTTTAAAATCATCCTATTACGCATGCGCGACAAACATTAAAAAAAAATTTCGTAATTTTTTCCTGAATCGTACTTGGTAACTTATGAAAAGAAATCCGATCTGAATTTTTTGTAAGTTTAAAAAATTTCTAGTAATTTTCTAAGCTACAGTAAAAAAGTATAAGGCTAAGAAATTAGCTTTTTTAATAAAAATATCCATATCTTCGTGAATATTTAAGCTATGTTCACGAATTTTTGCATATAATAACCAACGTAATTTAAATAAGTTATAAGCTTATCGCTATATTTTTTGGCATAAAGTGTTCAAAAACATTATTTTAAAATAATATTTTAAGTATTTCGTAAGAATTATGAAAAAATGACTTTGTATAGAAGTGTTTCCATAATTTTGTCCTACCTCTGTATATATAGAGAGAACTTCAAACGAACTGGGGGTAAATGATATATTAAGAAATAGGAATTCATTGCGTAAAATATGTTGCCATTCCAAATACAAAAATTATTTTTTTTAAAAAAAAGGAAATACTCCTTTAAATATGTTGTTAGTTTTTCTCTGCAATTTAAGATTATTTATTTTGCTAGAAAAGCCAAACAAACTTATTACAGTATCTTAAACTCAGAGTATACCATTTCTGTCATAAAATCACGTTCATAAATTTATAATTGGAAATTTTCTGCCAAGAAATTACTCTCAGATAGTATTATTCTAGTATAAAATGCAAATGTCTTGTTTAAAGTTAAATATCTTTCACCAAATTTATGTCAGAATTTAATCAACAATGATTACATTGAAGATGCAAAGATAAATTTAAAGTTTGTATCAGTTTAACTTCTCTCTCTAAAATTACTCAGAATAACTTTCGGGGGAAGAATGTTTACTCTGACTTTATCATCAAATGCTGGAAAAATTACATTTAGTTTAAAACTGAAGTAAAAAAAAAAATACCAAATTTCTTTTTCTTTTGCTAAATCCATTAATACAAAAAAATCTGCATTTCTTTTTTCATCATAAAAAAGGAATATTTTTTAAGTAAAGAATTTTTGAAAAGTTTCGCTTTTAAAAGATGAACTGTCTTTTAAATGGAGTTTTTTTTTCTTTTTTCCTTTTTTACTTTTTGCTCCAAGTTATTTGATTTTTTTTTGAATAAATATTATTATCAAGGTTAAAGTAAAAGGTTATAGTGCGCAATTTTTTATATAATATTTGTGTAACAGAATTTTTCTTACTGTGTGCTAGCAATGTTTACAATTCTATATGAGTTAAATATGCTTGACTAAGCAAAATATAACTTAAACAAAATCTTAATTTGATATTAATAGCTTTATGAAAGCTAAAACTAGAACTATAACCTTTGGATGCCTTTAAAAAAGATCAATTTTTCAAATGAGTTACAGATGAAAAAATAAAAATTTATAAAATTAATTTATTTCAAAAATTATAAAAAAAAATAGTGGTTATCTGTTACTCAGCACCTTATGTATACACTATACATTCTAATGAAATTTTGACATAATTGACTTAAATAATTTTTAAACACATATTTAGTTGATGATAGACATTTTCAAAACACATTAAAACTTAATTTTTGTATAGAGAAGAAAAATAGATAATTCTTTTAAATTTTTGGAGCAAATATTTTAAAACTTGTAGCATTTTACATGATCTTTGATTTTGATATGTTTTGACATTTTATATAGAATCCCTAATCTTCAGAAATTATCCTATATTTTCAATTAAAACAACAAATTTCGGGAACGATATTATTCAGTTATTTTTCTTTTTATTTTATTTCATTATAAAATAGATTAGAAAACAGTATTGAAGTAATGCATTTTGAAATGAACAATGCATTATGATTTAATTTCTTAGACGACAATGATTTAATTAAATTAAAATCCATTACCCACTTGAATTAATTTACAATATGAAACACTCATTATTGAAATACTACTTTGAAGGAAATAAATGTTTTATCAATTATTCAATTTGTTGTATTGATTCAAAAGCTTTACATTTTAATTAAGTTTGCAAGAGATTAAACCAACTGTAAAATAGCAAAATTCCATACGGTAAAAAACGTTTTTTTTTCATTTATTTTATGCAAACTTAAGGTTTTAAAACGTTTAGTTACATCTTACGCTTATGCTTATTGTCTGCTTAAGTCATTGGTATTTTTTATTATTCTTTCACTATTGTCTTCATTTATTTATTTGGAATTGAGTAAATATTATTTATTAAATTGTTTGAAATGCGCAGAAATAAAATACTTCTTTTTTATTTAAACTTCGATATTCAATTCAATTTTAATTTTTAATTTTAATTTTGTGCACTGAGAAAAAAAGTTTGGTCAAAACTACCAGAATAAGCTTACATTTACCACGTTTCTAGCTCTTTGGGAATACCAAAAAGTTCCATTTTCACAGAAGCACTTTGGTAATAATTTTGAAAAATTTATAAAGAAAATATGGTTTTATGATGTGTGATAAAATTTGGTAAATGTGGTAACATTTTGTAATTTTATAATCATAACTTAGAGCATGGCATAAAAATCATTTCTTAGTTAAATTTCCGTTTCCATTTTGTATTTTTTGCGAAATGTATGATAATAGGAACTATAATTTTGAGAACTGGAATTTCCGGGAAATCATTACTATGTGAACGAAAAAATTACCAAATTACTGGTATATTTTGGTTTTATTTTCCAGAATTATAGTGTTTTTTTATCAAAAATAGCATTACCATATTTTAAGTTAATTTTACCAGAACATTTTTTCCCTGTACCATAAAGCCCAACATTCAACTATCCAACTATACTTTTATTATACCGTTAAAAATAAAATATTAATATTTTGTTACTGATTTCATAACCTTAATTAAAATAATTAAATCAATTGATTAATTTGTCTAACGTAAATGTCTTTCAAAATAAAGTTATTGAGTTGTCGGAAAAATTTATAATTGAAGGATAATTATGATGAAAAGAAGTAACCCAACTGATTTTCAGAATACATATAATACATTCAAAACATAAGTAATACTTTTTCTTTTCAACAACTTTTTAATCTTACTGCATGTGTTTTGGGTGTGCCATATCGTGTTTTTGATGAATTAAAATTTCGTTAGGGTGTGTCCTTTTAGGAGTCGAGTTATTATCCGTCGAAGCATTTGTTGAATCTTGAAGATAATGCCAAGTTTATCAATGACTATCTACAAATGTGTAGGTTAACACATTCAGCACGAAAATACAGTGAGCATAAATTATTGTTTGTTTAAAATAAATTATTTAACGTAACACAAAGTCACAATATAATATTTTTAGGAATTTTTTTAAACTTTTTTTTGACCTTGTTTTAATTTTTTCATAAGATTGATCCATCACCTCCTATTTTACTCTTAAATCACAGAAACGATTTTAAATATTAACTACGTTTTCAAAATATCATCAAATTAGTTAATTCACATCGAATGCCGATTCTAATTATCCATATCCATATTCCTTTTACCGGAATTGGAGCATAGATCTTCTATCATAGCTTTCCATCTCATTCTATTTTTGGTCATATATCAGGCCTCTCTGCATATATCTTTCCCATTGTTATTCTAATTATCTATTATTTTCATAATCTATATTTTAATAATCTATTAGCTAACAATTCATTATTCTAACTATCATAATTAACGAAATAAATAGATTTTAATTTAGATACACTTACTAACACGAAATTTCCTTGCGAACTGTTGACAGTAAAGAATTAACATTAAGTTAAAGCAAAAACTCATCGTAAAATCGACTATATTTGCAAAAATCACTAAATTTAGTAATATGCATGTTATAAAGTTGTTCCCATTTGGCAGTTAGAAGCTGGGAAGAGAGCCCTAATTGGCGATTTATCGGCAGATAAAATAGCCAAAGACAAAGCCAACTCCGAGTAATTAATATTAAAGTTTAAATACTTTGGCCATAACTTAATCACCGAAAAGATCGCTAGAATTAATATAACCCTGCAAGTGAAAAATTTTTGTGGTAAGAGAAATAAAGTAACTTAAGTAATAAAGAGTTAAAAATAGATTTTGATGTTCGATTTAATCGCGACAGGGAATTAATGAGTTATTCATTTATATGGAATTAAGAAGTTAGCCATTTCATTGAGTGTTAAGGAAAGAATAAAATATTTTTATTTGCTTTCCATAAAATGCAATAAAAATTAAATAATAGGTTTAAATTAATTAAAAATTTATTAAGAATGATTAAAAAAATTTATTTATGAAATTAAAGAAATTATAAAGGTTAAAAAATATATAATGCCTATTATGACATCCCATAACATATGATGAAAAAATTTTAAAATAATCTATCGGTCATCGCATAGAAATATCATAAAGATTAATTACGATAAATTCAATTAAACGAAGTTACTTTAATCTTAATGAAATACAACTGTTAATAAAGACTGTCATGTTTTCTATGTATTTAAAAATAAATAAATATTGTCTTTTAAGCACATAACTGCCTTTTCTCAACTCAACGACATTCAATAGTAATTTTAATAAATGCTCAAATTAATTAAAACTGGATTGGAAATTTAATTTAACTTGATCATTTAAACTCACAAAAGATGACATTTATTTTACTTCAAAGAGTTTCCATGCAACTTTAAAATTGTTTCAAATAATAGAATAAACGAGGTAACTAAATTAGCAGAGGAAACTTCAATAAAATTCGTTGTTTTAAAAGAAAAGAATAAAGCAGGTGAACAGAAATTATGCTTTGATTGCTTTTAAGAAACTCTAACCGGAATAGTATTTAAAAATGAACTACCGCACCTGAGGCGACGGGAGAAACTGAAGCAATTTATTGCATCGCTACCTTCCCAACACTTTTCCAAGAAATAAGATACTCTTTTTGGGAAAAGGAAAAATAGAACGATCACTAAAATTCCCATCGAATTAATTTAGTCTAGCAAAGCCTGGATGAACGATTATTTTCTTGCTTCTAACAATTATTTAGCATCGCTTGCATTAACTCATCCTGAACGATATAGTTGAATAATGTAGATCAATGATCGTCGCTTGAAATCTCGAAGTTAAAAAAGAAAGTAAAAGCTGTGAAGAAAAATGTCTTCAAAACCAATTTTGAATCTCAAATGCTCTATTATGAAATTGAAATCTCATTGTTTCAGGCAAATAGTGCTGTTGAGTCTTTTTTTTTTCCCTTCTTATTTGTTTTTTCTCCTAATTTTTTTCCACAGTTTTAAAGAACTTAATTTTTTTCTGAGTTTAAATTTGCTGAAACAAATGTCTTAAAATGTATAAGTTACTTTGAATTTATAATTTAATTTTTATCTTTAAATGAGATTTGTTCCGATTTGATTCAAGTGAGGAATTATGAAACAGTTATTTCCATAATTACAATTCTTCCTACAAAATAAACTGTATAGTTAAAACGTAATAAATACAATTACATAATAAAACGTAACAAAACATAATAAATACATTTATTGATGGAAAACTTATTATGTATTTGAAACATATAAACTTTCACACTCAACTCTAGAAAATAAATACTTAATTTGTTGTACTATGGCGTATATTTTTTCACATCAGCATTCGCTTCGTATTTGTTTTCGCTCTAATTTTTTTCTGAGTTTAAATTTGCTGAAACAAATGCCTTATATACACGTTACACGGATATAAATTGCATATAAGGACATGTTTTGGTGACTGATGTATAGTGTATAAGTGTTACGAGATATAAGAAAGGACAATGAAAAATAAATAAGTTGTTTAATAATTCTTACTATATTTGTCGGCCAAAAATTTTAAATTCGCACTTATTATACAGAAAAACAAAAAATGCGATTTCTCACATAAAATGAGTTTTAATAAGCTGCGATCAAAAGCATATAGTCTCTGGCCAAATTGTTAGACGCACTATAAGATTCTATGTAAAATCTGAATAAGCATGTGATACTATACAGCTTTATTGCGCTTACGAGACTGAAACCGGTTTGCACTTGCTTGCGTTCTTGCATTAATTGGTGAAATTAGACACTATATAATATCAATTCGACAATTGGATAAATTAGACAATATGTTATATAAATATAGAAAATTTATTATATCATGTATTATATTAGTATATCATAAAAATTAGACCAAACTATTAAATGCACAGCAATGTTTAAATAATTACATGTTTTGCACGAGTTGTATGCAATACTTTTATATTTAAGCATACATGTAATGCGTTTTTACAGAGGATATTTTTATATACTTCCTATTTGTATTTATTTTTAGCGTATTGAATTACAATACTAACCAATTGATACACAAACATAAACTAGTGTAATCTGGTTTCAGCCGCGTAAAAACAATAAAGTATCACCTGATAATTAAGATTTTACATAGAATCTTATAGTGCGTCCAATAATTTGGGCAAGGACAGTAGAATAAATGAGGTTATTAAAGCGATATTCTCTCCCACTGCTGCAGAAGGGACCATTTAAATTTATGGAGGTGTTAGGAGACTAGCAATCCTTCTCCCAAGAATGTCTTGAACATGTTTAATTAAGTTCATATCTATAGAGGCAGCAGGACTATTCATTTGAAGAATTCCTCCAATGAAAAGGAATTTCTCCACTAGCTGAAAACAATGTGGCCTACCATTATAACCCATAAGAATGAATTCATCTATTATCTTTGCAGCTGAAGGAACCCCAATAGGTCTGAGGTCTATATCGCAGTAGGCTTATACTACAATAGGCCTATATAGCTGCATTGTTAGCGTCTATTTCCTGAGAATGTACAGCTCAGTAAGACCATTGATAGAAATAAAATCCATCAAATCAGACATATTTGTACACAAATGCAAGACTATTTTAAACTGAAACGATGGTATACGAGCGTATATGGAGGAGACAATTTTAAGCACTAAACATACCAACATTTAATGTATACCTATTGCTACCATACCCGATCAAATGACCAGACTTCATGTTTCTTGATTAAATATATGAAATATGGATGTTAGGTAGGAAATAAACTAAAAAACTTTATTATAATTTAGCAAAATTGAATATTGCAAATTTTTATGTATTACAAGCACAAAGAATAAGAATTTTTAATTCATTGCTCAACTAATTTTTTATTTTTACAGGATGTTTCCATTGTACATTTTCAGCAAACATATTTCTTCGAATTATTATTATATCTGTAATTCTTATAATTATTCTTATAACTGTAAGATTATATATAGGAATTATAATTCTTATAATTAATATTATTTCTTCTAAGAACTTGTGCTGTCTTGATTGTTTCGACGTTTTTCTGGGTAAAAACTAACAGTTAGTTTGAAATGAAGTAAAGCTATCAAAATAAAATATAAGCTACTTACCAAAATATTTAGTTTTAGTCACTTTTTCTGACACAAAAATGCCAATCTAAAATTCTAGTTACTTTCTTGAAATTTGAATTCACAGTTATTCCGATTGAACTATTTACGCAGCAGTCTTTGCAGAAATGTGCAACTCATCGAATGCAATACGTTGAACACACATTACATCGTAATTTTTGATCCGATAACCTTATAAAACAATAAATTGTTCCCTTTGTCAAATGACCGGTTGTGGTAGAAATAGGTATACGACAAGTATTATTCGAAGCAAACAAAAGACAAAAATAAATAATAATCGAAAATTAACTACGTATATAATTGTTAGAAAAAGTCATGAAGTCAAACGTGAAAAAACGATAAGATGTGATAAGCGCATTTTCGATGTACAAGTTCTTAAACGGTCATTCGCCCGGTTATGATATACTTGACGTTAAGGTCGAAATTTTGGTGCAGTATCCTTCTGAAGAAGCAGTTGCTATAAAGTGGCATTCATTGAGCGGTTTCTTCTGGACGTTAGAGCTGAATTCCGATACTAATTTTTTTTTGTTTCTGACGTATGATCTTGCCCTAATGTTCAGCAACTGTCTCTACATTCCATAAGCCGATTTCAGAGTCTGGAAATAACACTCTGTTACAACAGATTGCGATCCTCCTAACAGATCCTCCTTTAAACGACAGATGGCGCTACAGATTCAGCTTAGTGATGTTACTGAGACATCATATTCACAGTTAAGAAACATTAAACACGTGCGCAGTACTCGAAAAATAAGTAAATAAATGAACAACCTTAAATAAGCTTTAATCTAATCATTGGATCTTTACGTTCTAGGACTCAATGGTTAGAAAAGATGACTTCAAATATGTTAATTAATTAGCGCAGACGATATTTCAAAAAACGAAATCATACTCAAAAACGTTCTTTCTCTGAATAAACATGCACTTTATTTCGCTGGATTTGGATTTCCAACCCCCAATAGTTTAGTTAGCAGAGTGATCAGAAATTTGGACTCCTTAAAGTTAATTTAACTTTTTGTGTAATTCACCATACCTCGAAAGCTTTTTAAGACAACTAAAATGCTTTTTCCACACAATTATAAAATTCGTTCCAATGGTAATTCCACGAAAAAATAACTTTTAGTAAATATTTATTGTATTTTATTATTTTATTAAATAATACTCGAAAAGTGTTGACGTATAAGACTTATTCGTATTTTTTTATTATATTTATATATTTAATCTTTATATTACCAACTTTCAAAGCGTTGTGATTTTTTTAATATAGTCTATTAATATTTTTTTTAAATGTTGATTTTATGGTTACGTCATAGCAAACTCGCTATTTCCCTTGAATATTTTGAACAGTGCATCTTGGTCATTGCTGTTTTATTTTCATATAAGTAATTTCTATACATTGCAAAACTATCATTTGTTTCAGTTTTAAGCAACCAAACAAATCACTGAATTACTGAATTAATCTCAAACTGATTTCCAATGCAAACTGTAAATGGAATTGAATTCGATTTTAAACTATAAAGGTAAATGTATTGCAGTTCATACATATTTATGTATTATATTAAATTACTGATGAATAAAAAAATCATGAAATGATATTCATATGCTTAAAAGTTGAGATATGTAATGTTATTGAGTTAAAAGACATTTCAGAAGTAAGAAATTATTTTCTCTGGTTTCATTTCATTTCGCACTCACCCTTTCAATTCAAATTTTGTGAAAGCAAACAGCGACCTTAAAAAGTCGAAAAATTCTTCTTTTATTAATACTGGTGTGGTCAAGGACGAAACTGAAAAAGAATTTATCCATTCAATAAATTGAATAGGCTTTATTTCTCGTCTGAAGCCTCAAAGCTGACAGCATCCTAATGCAAGATGCTCACTTCTTTTCTGCATTTTTCGAACTGGAATTTCGAGGAAGTTATTAAACTGCAGTTTAGAACTCATAACTTTAAAGTTTTTATTAAAAAATAACGATTTGTTTTCATAACTAATGTTTAAATGTGCGTTATCTTCTATATAGTTAAAAAAATTATTAAAAAAGGAACTTTGTAGAATTTCTTAATATATTTTTATATATAATTTAGGTGGTTGGTAAAAAAATTTTATTGTAAGGCCCAGAAAAAAAGACTATACAGCACTATTAAAAATTTCACAGAAAAAGATAGTCAAGCAAGCCAGCTTTAAAGAAAAGATAGTCTAGCAGCAAAACATGGGAAAACTTTTTTAAAAAGTGTTGGCTTTTAGTTTTAATAAACATTTTTAGTTACAATTAACTATTATTATTTATTTAAATAATTCTTTTGTTTCCAGACGAGCGAATAATTATTGTAGTTAAAATAAAAGGAAATATATCAAATTGATTAATATTTGTTAAGTAAACGCATATAAAAAATTATTAATATCACTTGATTGTCATCTAGAGCAGAAACTGAAGCTAAAGCTGCAGCATCCGTAAAGCGAAACAAATTGCGAGAAAACTTTTTTGAAAAAGATTAGTCGAAATTTAATCCTTCTAATTGAATTTTTTTTTAATTCTTGAGCAGGAAGAAATTATAGTTAATAAAATTAAATATACNTTACTTTTGAAAGAGTTATCGCTATTTTTGTGATTTTTCCTTAATTTATGATAACCAGTGTATATATAGATATACCAAAGAAGTTAATGTTTTTTTTCTAAGTTTCAGCATATTAAATATTATTAAATATAACTTGAAATATATTAACACTAAAATTTCTAGAGAAAAATACAATATCCTTTCGATAATTTAGAAAGAAAAAAAATTACAAAAAGCCCCGCTGCAACAAAATCATAAAAAATGATTATAAAAAAGTTTCATTTTATTCAAGCTACAAAACTGTATTCTTTTATTTTAAGCAGAGGAATAGCAAAATTAGTTTTTTTCATCGGAATCTCTTTCACTTTAATCGCAAGGCTTTTTTTTTTCTCACGCTGAAGAGGCTACTTTTATTACAGTTTCGCTTAAAACTTTTTTCCTTCTGTTATATTTACTACAGAAGTTCATGTTCTTTTTTCCAATTTTTTTCCATAGGCCTTAAACTGCTTTAACAAATTGTTTTAATTTTAGTCTTCTTTCTATAATTTATTTACTTAAACTAGAGAATTCATTGAAATGTGAAGTCATTGAATTTTGAAATTTCATTTTTTTAAACTATGAATTCCTTGAAACGGGAAATAAATGAGTTTTGAAATTAATTGAAGTTATTAAATTCATTTAAACATTATTCTCAAATAATCTTGCAAGTGATATTTGTATACAGGGTATTCCAAAATCCCCATCTCTAGCATATATTATTAAAATCTTTGACAAAAATAAAATCATAAAGCATGTACATCAGAGATTATAAATTAATATTTAAGCTAAAAATTCAAAGCAACAATAGAAATCTAACTAATTATTAGAGAGAAATGCCAAGTAAAAAACATCGAAACCTGTTTGATTGTCTGATGAAATTTATAAGTATTCTTTGTTATCAACTTTCAACTGCTCTGAATGTCCTCTAACAAATAAATAAACAAGATTTGTTGCTTTCAATCTCGCCTACCTCAATAGTGATTTATTAGATTTCGATAGCGTCATTCATTTGCTCAAAATATTAATTTGCGACCTTTGATGTTCAGTGGGGCAAAAAAAAAACGGACCACCCTGAATAACGTTTGATCTAATGATCGGATCTTCACGTTCTAGGACTCAATCTTAATGGTTTGCTGGGGAGACGTCAAATATGCTTATTAATTAATTCAGACGATATTTTAAGTTACGTAATCATACTCAAAAACGAACTGCTCCGAATTAAAATACCTTCTTTTGAACTGATTCAGATTTACGACACCTAAAATATAAGGGGGTAGCCGCAATCTAGGAAATATGGTCTCAATCGTTTGATAAGGAGAGCGCTCTAAGGCTTGGACCCCTTAATGTTAATTTTACTTTTTGCGTATTTCATTTTATCTCAAGAAATTTTTAGCTATTTGAAAAATTTTTACACAGTCATAACATTCCTTTATTCAAGGATAATTCCATGCAAAAAATAACTTTTTTTAAATATTTACTATTTTTTAACATTTTGTATAATAATGGGTGAATAAAATTTGAATTGTGAGGTATACGATTTTTTAGAATATCATTTTTACATTGAAAAGTACAAAATTTATGCATAATTAGTTGAATAGTTCCTGAGAAAATGGATTCTAAATATTTGACTTTTTTAAGATTTAATTTCTCAGAAACTTTTCAACCTATTTCGTTCAAATTTTGTATTTTGCCTTGTAAAATTATTTTCCTTAAAATGAAGCAAAAAATTTGATACTCTAACAATTGCGTACCTCAAAATGTTTTCGACCTTTCTTAAATAAAATAACAAAGAAAAACAAAAAAACAAAAAACAAATTATATATATATA
>NC_092214.1:5614790-5635577 GCF_043381705.1 Parasteatoda tepidariorum
TATATATATATATAAATAAATATAATAAAATTCGCATTTACATATATATATATATATAAATGCAAAATAATACACATAAAAATTTAAATTACGTGTTTTAAATATACCTCCCACAGTTATGTCTTTTACTTTATAGTGCAGTAACAGACAATAAAGATTTTCGCTTTAAATTTGTGTCATTAGTCAATTGTGACTAGTATTTGATTACACAATTTTAATTACCAAGGAATGCACAAAAGAGTATGACTAAGCAATGAAAGAGATGCCCATCTCTTCCAGAAATCACACCGTAATTGCTTCTTTGCTGTTGCGCATGTCTCTTTTTTATGTAAAAAAGTCTGATACATTCAAACTCTCTTCTCTTAGGGACAAACAAACATTACTCTTTACTACTTCAGAAAAGCATCTGCGAAAAAAGCTTTGTGTTTCATAGACTTAAAATAATACTAAAACACATGCTTACAGAAGCAACATGAATTTTGTTCACAATATAGCAAACTAAATAATAAGAGTTCTCAAGAATTAATTTTAAGTGAAATATACAATTTTTAAAATAAAAGCCTTGAAGAGATTTTAATGAAATCAGGTGAAAGCTGTTTTTATCAAACTGAGGACCGAATCTTTATCAGAGGAAACTTCAGCTGTCTATATTATTGTTTATATGTTATATTATTGATTTATTTGTTTAAAAAATCTGAACACTTCTGTTGTATTCTCGTAATAATTTAATATTAACATATTAGCACAAGCTATGAAACATTAAAACATGTAAGGATACCGAAAATTTATATTAAACTAAGCAGATTTCTGCCAAGAAATTCTGAAATGCTATTATTTTTGAAATTGTTAATGGCAAATTATTTTCTTATGATTTATAACACCTATTTTGAAATAATTTATTAAAATAATTTTTAAATAATAACAGTATTTTTTTATTTAAAATCCATTCAAATTTATATATTAATATATGCATTTAATAGAAACAGATATTTATTATTAAAAAAAATTAATTTATTGCTAAGTTAAATAAAGTAATGCTAGTAATAGAATATTATGCTGGTAACGAAAATAAATAGAAATGCTTTTGATTGCAAACACAACCCTGAATTTGCAATGTACAGGCAATTATTAATTACATGATGGAAAAAATATATTTAAGATCTATATTTATTATTTCATATAATAAATAGTGAAACTGATTTACCCCTATCTCTGAATGCCCCGTTACTTAGCTACAATTTTCATCGTAAAAAGAATATGCTAAGCTAAAACAACTTTTAAAAAATCTTTAAATTACTTCAAATTGGATTACTTTCTCATGCTATAGGAAAGATATTTGGAGATGTGAATTATGCCATCTGTCATATAAAGTTCTTTTATAAAATAACATTCAAAAATTGAGTTGATAAATAACAAAGATTAACTTTTTTAAGTGTTGTACATTGTACAGCGTCATTTTATATTTTAAGAATAAGGACAGTAATTTACAAAAAAATATTCTCGCATTGTTTTGAACAAATAAGCATAAATCTAAATATTGTTTGAGTTAATAAACTTTTATTATTATTTTTATACTAATACACTCTTTTAAGCCTGACTTTAATTAATAACAGAAGCAAGCATCTGTACTGCAATTATTTTAGCCAACTATAATATCTGCCAGT
Organism: Parasteatoda tepidariorum; assembly: GCF_043381705.1. Taxonomy (NCBI): domain Eukaryota; kingdom Metazoa; phylum Arthropoda; class Arachnida; order Araneae; family Theridiidae; genus Parasteatoda; species Parasteatoda tepidariorum. The sequence continues at coordinate 5,616,455 of NC_092214.1, forward strand.
GACAAGTAAAAGCAGCAATAATTGTCTATTGAAAACTTATTTGTAAAAATTTTCCAAGAAAATAATAGTCAAAAACCATTGCATTAACATGGAACTCCAAGACGCCCAACGCCATGTTGTGACGTCAGGCTTCGGTGGAGATATTCCGTTCTGCAACGACTACGGTATTTCTCCACGGAATACGAAAACATTTTGCTAATTCACTGAAAATAACCGACAAATTTCCAATAATTTCGCGTTAAGTTCCGTCTTCTATCTAGATGGAACTTTTCCTTTAATAAAGTAAAAATGTTCAGTGAAATCACAGAAAAGCACCAGTAAATTTCAAAATACATGTTTACAGTATATATATANTATATATATTTCCTTAAAAGAAAAATATCTTTTCAAAACTTTTCCTCCTTCAAAAGACTTTGTACTGGAATAATTTAAAAATGTTTTAGATTTTGAAAGAATTACTTTTCGTTTTTCGATATTTGCTTCTTTTTTTCCTCCAAGAAATCTAAAAACATATATATGAAAGGAAAGGTTAAAAGTTGTTTCCTTTTGTATTGAAAATAAAAATCTTGTTTAATAGTGTTTGAGAAAAAGGAACTTACATTTTGGTATCTTAATTTATTTTCAACCATGATAAATTTGTTTATATTTTCTGTGTTTGAAAAATACTGCTATATACTGGCATAACCCTTAACATTACAAACATTAGTTTTTATTTCAATTTGACTAATAAAACAATGGCATATTGTAAAATTGAAGCTAGTAATAAAAGTGCAAATAAAGATTTCTTTCAAATCGTTTGAAAACTTTTAAATATTTATAGCTGTCTTCTCATTAAGTTTAACTTTATTTAATACCAAAATCAAACAAAAATTCTTTTTACTCTTAAAGCAAAAAAATTTTGATTTTAATAATATCTTCTTTAAGTTTAAATGTAAATTTACTCACATTTTTGTCTTCAGTTTTGATGATTGTTCAGCCGAAATTCAAAAAATTAGTTTAAGTAGATATATCTGTTAAAGTAAACTCATACTGACTAAAAAAGTAAAACTTTGTCATTAACAAAAAAAATTAATATTTTTTTCGTTGAATTTTCTCGAGATTTTATTAATTCTCTTAGAAATTATTTTTCCTTTTAAATATTCGTATTTTTTCTATTAAAAATATGTATTTCTTTATCTTAGGATTTTTAAAGCTTTCAATGCTTTTTAAAATCCATTAAAAACTCAAACTATTTGCTAAATTCCTGCAGCAGCTCCAGGATTTCGCGGTTAATTATCGAATGCGATATTACCATTATCTTTAAAAGGATGCTAAATATTTTATTTTATTTTACAACCTGCTCTAAATAGCCGACCAAATTCTGAAATTCTGAAAATTTGAACCCAGAAGACAAATAAATTCCTTGATGAAGAATTGGGACAAACTAGAACTTTTTGATGGAACTAATCCGCATTTGCGTTGCATGAAAAGGAAAACCACGAAAACCTCCCACGGGTTCTAACCCATCATCCATCTACCTTTGAGGATATGATACGTTAGCACTGTGGTGGGTGCGAGTCAGGAGCAAAATTCGATTCATCCAGCCAACGTTAGAATTCGATCCTAGCTCATCTCATTGGGAGGTAAACACTCCATCCCTGAGCCACCGTGGCTTATCTTGTTAAGTATTCCCGCAACTTAATGGAAATTATGGAGGGAATTTCCATTAAGTTGCGGGAGATTATGGAGGTTAGAAATTTCATCTTTTAGTTACCCATAGCAGGATCAGCATTGACCGCCTTAACTTTCCTGATAAAGCGGTAGTAACCCATCGTTCTAAAGCTGGCTGATCAACACTGGGATCAAATTCAGATACCTTTTTCAACATCCAGAAATGCACAATAAATACCTCAAAATATTAAAATAATGAGTGCATTCTTTTGTGATGAAATAGACATTGCTTTAGGTTTAAAACCCTAAATAGTAAAATTTATTTAAAACTTAAACGAGATGTTGCACAGGTACAGCATTGTAAGCAGATATAGAACAAGTGGTAGAGATTTGTCATAATAGATATGATATGAATTCGACAAAGGTTACGTCCTACTAATTTAGCTGAATACGCAGTTGAAAAGTAACAATATTAAATAGACAGTGGAAGTTAAAAAAATAATAATAATTTTCACATATTTGAAAAACATAATAAGAATTTCAACATCATCAAAATTCAAAAACTCCTTAGTAAATCATGTCACTGCTTGCTACATCATACAATATACTTTTTCAAAAAGTTTTTCAAAGGCTCTTAGTTACATACATAATCCCACAACTAGTAACACAGTTTAGTAAATGTCATCATTAAACCATAGTTGGAACACTGGCACCAAAATCATTTTATTTAAAATATAATACCTGAAAGATATTTATGAAAAGAAATATCATCTTAACTGTTTCTACAACTGCATAATGAAATTATCTGTTTTCAAAAATTTTATACGCATATATTTAATATTTTTATAGGAATTTATCACATGATATTTTCAGAAGTTTGTTCATTATTTGAACAACTTGTAACGAAAAAGGTTAATGTATTGATATTATTTATTGAATTTGAAAATTGAGTTATTAAAGATTTTTCACACACACTCCTGCCTTAATATTGCGAATAATATTCCTCCAAACAAAATAAACTTAAATTAATTTTATTTTTAGGCATATAAATAACACTTCTAATCCCTTTCTACGGATAAAACTAGCTATATCCATTTATCATCATGATACAAAATGTAATTTAAAAGATATTTTAGAAAAAGCTTGTTGCTTTAAAAAAGTAGAGTCTTTTAAAAAAAACATTATCTCAAGGAAGAATAAGAAAGAAAAAAATAAAATGTTTACCTACAAAATGCCACTCTAATTCTTCCGAGAAAGATTCAAAATGAGCGTAGTTAGCGCAATTTTTAATAGGAGTTATTTCTCTAAGGAAAAACGGGGAAATAGCTTTGACTAATTGTTGACATAACTAATCAACCCAACCACTTTCTAGCTTGCTTTTTAATAGATTTTTAGGTACTTCTTTTGGCGAAAAAACTACCTATTCACTTTTGAAAAAAGCTTTTCTCATCTGAAAAATACAAAAATTCTATAGTTAATCATGTTACTGCTGCATTACGCATCTTTTTCAAAAAAAAATATTTTGTTTTATTTTTTTATTTTATAACCGTCGTTGAACTGCCGATCCAATATTTGGGTTCACGACTATTAATGTTCAACTCCGTAGCCTTGCAATTTTGAACCAATCCAGAAGACAAGGGAACTCCTGGATCAAGTATTGGAAGAAATTCGCCTTCGTGGAAAATTTTTGTAATGGAACTAACCCGCATTTGCGTCAGAGGAGAGGAAAACCACGAAACCTCCCACGGTTAGTCTGACTGTAAGGGGACTGTAACCCAAGATCGGTCTACCACTGAGGATATTTCACATCAGGCCTGCGGTCTGTGCAAGCTGGATGTGGATTCGTATCGACCAGCCATCGATGGGTTTGTACCCGGTTCACCTCATTGGAAGGCGAACGCTCTATCTCCTGAGCAATCGCGGCTCTCAAAAAATATTCAAAGATTCTAAGTTACATGCATAATCCTACAATTAGTGACACAGTTTATTAAATGTCATCAATAACTATAGCTAGAACACTGACGCCAAAATCATTTTATTTGAAATATAATTCCAAAACGAAAATATATTCCAAATTGTATACAATTCCAATTTGAAATATATTCCAAAACGAAAATATATTCCAAATTGTATATAATTCCAATTTGAAATATATTCCAAAACGAAACTTATAAAACAAATAATCATCTGAACTTATCATGTGAATCATCTGAACATGAAATTACCTTTCAAATATTTCCTATGCACATATTTAATATTTTTATAGAAATTTATCGTACGAGTACATTTTCAAAAGCTTAATTGCTTATTATTCGGACAACTTTTAAAGAAAAAGATTAATGTATTGGTATTATTTATAGAATTGAGAAATTGATTGCTTAAAGATTTTTACACACACACCTATAACTTTACAGATTCTGATATATCACTTTATTTTACGAATAATATTCTCTCAGACAAAATAAACGTAAATTAATTGTATTTTTATACATATAAATCCCACTTCCAATCCCTTTCTAAGGATAAAATTAGCAATTACCATTTATCATCATGATACAAAATGTAATTTAAAAGACATTTAACAAAAAGCGTATCTTTACATCGACTTCATAAATGAAATATCTTCTCATTGCATTAAAAAAGTTGAGTCTATAAAAAAGGAACATTATCTCAAGGTAGAATAAGAAAGAAGAAAAAAAAAGATAATGTTTACCTACAAAATGCCACTCTAACTCTTCTGAGAAAGCTTCAAAATGAACATAGTTAACACAAGAAACTGAAGCTCATTAAAATTTTAATAGGAGTTATTTCTCTAAGGAAAAACGGTGAATTAGCTTTGACTAATTGTTGACATAAGCAATCGACCCAACCACTTTCCAGCTTGCTTTTGTTAAATAGATTTTTGGCGTACTCTTTTCGGCAAACAAACTATCTATAAATTTTCGAAAAGAGCTTTCTTCTTTTCTGAAAATCGATGAAAGAGCCAAAAAAATAATAAAAATAGAGATGCAGTGATTAGTTGACCGCGCTAACTATTTACATTACTTATTCATTCGTCAACAAGAAATAATCCCTTTAGGTTGGTGAAAGAAAATTAGAAAATTATGAATGAGGATATCTCAAGACTTCTAGAGAATGCGATTGGAATTTTAGCTGAACAGAAAGGAGATCGAATATGATTATGGAAAGACAAAAATTATGATTACCTTAAAAAAAAACGCGATAGAAGATCAGCTGCAAGATTTTTATTATGAAAGAAGTTGATCGAATTCTTCCTTAGTTTCACCAAAAAAAAAAAATTATAAAAATAGAATGCATTATAAGGAAAATAGAAAAAATACTGGTTTAGAATTATTTTTAGAAAGAGTTTTCTTATTTAAATACCTAGCTTCATTTGAAATTTAACTACAAAATTTATAAATAATTATTTTTTTTTTCAGTAAAGGCTGCTTGTTTTAAAGGTGTTAATATGCAAATATGGCATATAAAGCAAAACTGATGTGAAAAGGATTTTAATAAGAATTTGTGTAGTCACATAATTTTTAGTTTAAAAATCAGTTCTAAAATTTATTCAATTAGAAAAATTTTGCCTTTTTTTATGCATTAAAAATGCATAAAATGCATTATGTATTAAATTATTATTCATTATTTTTATGCATTAAATTAATGCATTAAAAATTTTAAAAATAATTTATTCATTAAAAATATGTTTCGAAGGATTTATGCTGACCATATTGCTACCATCATACCCTTCATCAGGAATTTCGGAGCTTTGACCTCCGTGACCCATTGTCTCACATTGCTCTGTAGTGAGAATGCTTTACTTTTAAGATTTAATAGCCGCGTTGACTCAGTAGATAAGGCACTGAGCTGCCGTGGTTAAGAACTAGGGTTCAATACTCAATGGTGGCTTAAAGCTTAGCATACTTCAGATCGGTGGGTACTGTCTGGGAAGTAAGGGTGACCGGTGGGTACATCGCTGTCCACTCTGTTAGGATATTCATTCTAAAATTATGGTAAAATAACCAGCAGCTATCCATTCATCCAATTAACGGTAAAGTTTATGGCAAAGAGCATTTTTTACCTCTACGGTTTTGAAACCGTTTAAAACAAGCATGGTTAAAAAACCATGAATACAAAATTATACTGTTTTTTATCCATTTACAACTAGCATGGTTTCAAAACCGTAATAAAGAAATATAACTGGACATTAAGACTTTATGTTAAGCTATGAGTATTGTAGTTAGGTTGTGGTTTATCAAGCGGAAATATTGGGGTGTTAACGTCTCGTTCAGTTGGTCATGAGATTGACTTATTGGCCTTTTCAGCTACAATATATACCTAGATGACAGGAGCTAAGTGACTTCATTAGGTGGTTCCGGGTTTTTAACCTATAAAGCGAAAACAGTATATATATGGTTTTACTCATAGTTAACAGTTTGAATACTATCTTATTTATGCTTATTTGGACATTTTGTTTGAATATAGTCAAATAACAATTAAACAAATTGTTATTTAATCATTTTTTCCGAGAAATTTCTAACAGTGCTTCTAGCCACTGTTGGTTGCGAAATTTTGGGACCCCAATCTTCATGACCCCTTCGATTTGATTTTATATTCTATATTTTATATCCGTCGCTGACCCAGTTTCGGATTTACGATTACTAATGTTCAACTGCGCAGCCTTGTGATTTAGAACCAATCCAGAAGACAAGGGAACTCCTGAATCATTACCACAAGAGGTATGACTTGCTTTGAGAACATGGTGGACTTTGCGACTAGACGGACTTAACGTGCATCAGTCACCATTTACTAGACGGGGAGTCTTCAGCCGGCGGGGATCGAACCCACGAACTTGACCCCTTTAATTCTCAGAAAGTAAAATGAGCTTCCTTCTTGCGAATAAAATTTTCAGATATAATGCACATTACTAGGAAAGACTGAAAAATTTCTCCGCCTAAAAAGTTTTTTTTAAAGAACAAACTTAAAAACTTCAAATTTATAACGTATTTCATTTTAATTAAAAAAAAGTAATAAAATGCTCTTCTATAGCTATAATTATGATTAAAGAAAAAAGTAAAATTTAATAAAACCACGCATCAGACAATTTATACAAACCATTAGAAATCAAAAAATCTTTACGAAATAAACTGCACAAAGTAGACTAAATCTTAAGGGGAAAATAAGTCTATAGCAACGACTACTTTTTTTCATCCATAAGAGAAATATCCCCATTATCTTGCAACACCACGAACGACATTACAATACTGTTATAACAAAAACTCCCTATCAAAAGATACCATTGGGATTATATGGTGTGTTATTATGACAAGGTCCGAACATTTCCTCCAATGGCTAGTAATTTAGAAAAGTTCTAATTCTTAGTAAGAAACTAGTTCCCGTTCAATAAAAGTCAAGCTAAAGCAATAAAACTATTTAAAATATCTCATGTATACAATAGCATCGTCTCTTTCTCTACGATAGTTCATAGAAATAATTTTTAACTATACAGAAAACACCGCATAGCGAATACTTTTATTTTTCACAAAGTTCTTATACAGGGAATCACAAGAGTTTGTATGAGCCTCGTTGTAATAATATAAGAGCAGAGCTCCACAAGCAAGTATAAGATATTTTAAATGGCCATAATCAAAACTCATGCTAATTTGTACCAATAATTTGAGTCCTGAAGTTTGAACGTTAAGCTGGTTTTGGACAGGATATGTGTGACTTTCGGCTCAAAGATTCCTTTAACTATCAAAATATGTCAGAAATTGTCCCTCTCTGTAAAAAATTCAGGATAGAATTACAATAAAAAAATACCGGTATTTTTACTGAAACATGTTACAGAACAAAACATATGAAAACCCGTAATTTTTACTGTAATTACCTTAAAATCACTGAATTACTCTAATTAAATAAATATATTACTGTCGAAATTACGGTATAATATTTTAAGGTAAAAAAAGAGTTTAGCAGCAAAGTTTATTTTACGAATGATGCACCCATTGTTCCGGTACTTTTTACAGTAATTTATCAGGAATTTTTTGCAGAGTAATATGTAATTAAGTGACTAGGTGTATTGAAATAATTCAACTATTATAATTTACTGTATCTATGAATTTTTAAAAAGATAAACATAAAAGCTGTTTGATATTGAAATAATAAAGATTTACATTTAAAGTATAAACAGTTTATGCGTGCCGTATAGAAACGAAAAATTCATACTGTACTTACAAAAAAGAGAAAAAAAACGTGAAAATGTCTCGGTATGTAATTTGTAATTAAAAAATTTTATAAATACATTTGAAACTGTTACTTTCTACTACGAATAGTAAATAGCAAATACAAACGACAAACTGTTACCTTTAAAACTACAAATNACTCTCCCCTACTTACAAAAAAGAGAAAAAAACGTGAAAATGTCTCGGTATGTAATTTGTAATTAAAAAATTTTATAAATACATTTGAAACTGTTACTTTCTACTACGAATAGTAAATAGCAAATACAAACGACAAACTGTTACCTTTAAAACTACAAATGATAAATACATCTCCATTTCTTTAATGCACATGGTAAAGTGGAGGTGATTTTATTTTTCATCAAATATTTATTTTTACTATATTATTCAATTTATGAATAATAAGTTACACTTAAAAAAACAATCTCTGCGCATGAAGTGTGATGAATAATTTTAAAAAATCTCTAGTTTTTAAAGTATCTTCAATTTTCTGATAATTGTGAATAGATCTTATCTAAGACAATATAAAATGCACTAGTAACAGACAATAAGGGGAGACTGACCAACAGTTGATAAGTCATTCAACACATTAAAGTTGATGAATAATTGTATGTAATAAAGAATCACTTCTACAAACAGGAAGTAGTATTTTACTTTCAAGAATACTACGTTTATGAATATTCGTATCAAAAGCAACATAAAATATACTATTGGCAGGCAAGAAGTAGGCAAATAAGGCACGTCAACAGCTCGCGTGTCATTCAACAAATGTATATTTGATGAAATGAAAAATCCCCAATATAACGTAGCAGAAATATCATGTTTATGGATATTCGTATCTAAAGCTACATAAAATAGACGAGCAGCAGACAATAAGTAGGCAAATAAGCTAGACCAACAGCTCACGAGTCAACAAATCAATACTTGATGAATAATTAAATGAAATAAAAAATTACCATTTCACACATAACGTAACAGAAATACCATGTTATGGATATTCATATTTAAAACACCATAAAATACACTAGTGACAGACAATAAGTAGGCAAATAAGATAAACCAACAGCTCACGAGTCATTCAACAAATCAATATTTGATGAATAATTAAACAAAATGAAGAATTACCAATCATACATAAAGTAGCTTTAAATTTTCGAGAAATATCACGTTCATGGATATTCATATCTAAAGCAACATGAAATATACTGGAGACGAACAATACGTAGGCCAATAAGCTAGATCAACAGCTCACAAGTCATTCAAAAAATCAATATTTGATGAATAATTAAATAAAATGAAGAATTACCAATTCATACATAAAGTAGCTTTAAACTACCGAGAAATACCACGTTCATGGATATTCATATCTAAAGCAACATAAAATATACTAGTGACAGGCAATAAGTAGACAAATGAGCCACACCTAACACTTGCAGTTCATGAGTCATCCAAGATCTTACAATATATAAGTTAACATTCTAGAAAAAAGCACGTACCAAACCTACCTCTCAGTCATCAAAGTACTTTTAGCACTTATTGCTTCTAGAAAACGACATTTGAAACCGAGATTTAAAGCTGAAGAAAACTGTAAACGAGGTCGTTATCTTTCATTTTATATGTTTCCCCTAGACTCTGATAAATAGAAAGGAGACAGAAAATGAAATCTTTTTCAAAGAAATGAGAGGATTATTCTAAATGTCTCATTTGCTGTGAATATTCTCACTAATATCCTCATTTATTGAGTAACATCGGATGTTTTTTTACGGTCTTAATGTATGTACATCATTCTCTGTTTTTATTATTTGTTTTTTTTCCCTTTAAATAATGATTGTCTTATCAGATTTTGTTTTCTTTTGTGAGATTTTCAAATGAATTTTAATTTATTATAAATGGTTCTGAAATAAAACGGTATCGTTTATTTTTCAAATTGAAATACGGCATGAACATTTCTTGATATTTGACGGTGAAGATTATATTTCATCCTAAATCATTTATTTAATTTAAAATTTGAATCTATTTGAAGTTACTCATTTGATTTTATTAAAGGCAATAATTACAAAACAATATTCATTTAGATTACAGGATATGAGTGTGTTTTTTGTAATTAAACTACAATAATTTTGTATCGCATTTACTTTTTAATTTTAACAATTATTATTCGTAATATCTCAAAATTAATATATATATACACAGTAAGAAATGGATACTCAAATATCACGAAACTTTAGTCGTTTTTGACGTAACTGTTTCCTGGTATATGCTTCAAGAAAAACTATCGTTAAAGAGACAAAATCTTCAAAATTCGTCAAAATTAAAAAAAAATGTTTCGTCATACTATTTCTTATGTTTCTCATATTAGCATTTCTTGAACTGTTTATTTCATTTCTATTAAGCCCTGTTAAAAAAAATTTAAGACTTGCTGAACCATAATGTTATTTATTTTTGATGCATCCTTAATGCAGTGCAAAGATAAACCATATTATCATGCAAAATTATTGTTTTTAAACTTAATTACGCAATATTAAATATACTGCAAATTTGATCGATATTTTAGTAATGCTAATCAAATTCGATCTAACTTTATTTGGATGTTGAATTATGTCATATTCCTATTAATGAATTAAATATAAATTCATTAATATTTAAATGGATTAAATATAAAATCCTTACAAGTCCCTTTTTTTTCGCTGTGTCAGTTTTTGTGGAGCAATATCGTTCAAAATAAATAAATGTTTTAGTTTACTTTGCATTAAATCGTACTAATTCTTTTAAATTTGTTTCAAAGATATTTATTTAGGAATAATTTAAAACTTATATGCTAACATATTTAAGTTAAAATAACTCATTTACAAAAGAAAATTAAAGTAAAAATTTATCTTAATAATTTCCACTTGAGTTAACACATAAAAAAAGCCACGAGTTAATTCAAAATAGATAAGTGCATGCACTTTTAATATTCCACAGTAAAATATTCGTAATTGGAATTTGATAGCGTAAATATTCAGTAATTGCATTAAGTTGACTGTAATCAATGGGCTTTGCCTTTGGGCCTAGCAAAGATGCTTACATTAATTTTTCTTTTAACGAAAAGTAAGGAGTTTATACTGACACTCAATTGGAATAATTACTTTCTCATTTCATAAATTTGTGAGAGGGTCATGTTTTTTGTTGTTTTTTATAAGAATTGTTTTTCTGTCAGGCCTATAATCTATTATTAATGAAATAATTTTTTTCCGTTATATCTATGGAAAGAATGAATCTCTAAAAAAACATCCACATTCTATGGATAAATGCTGAAAAGATAACTAACGAAAGCTTCTATTTAACTGCTTCATTGACTTTAATTATGACAAACATTAGTTACATAATCATATTGCTAAGAAAAATATTAAATTATATGATTTTTCTTCATAATTTCAAGCATAGATAAATGCATTTGAGCAAAAAATTTTCCCCCTAAACAAATTATAAACAACTATCTCAAATTTCATTTATCTTTCTTTGATATACCCAAGATAAATAATTAAAAATTATAAAGCCATCTTTACTCATTAAGGACTGAAATTTCACTAAAAACGAAGTTTAAAAATAACAAACAGTAGATTCTTTTATTAAAACCCAACACTGTAAAAATAAATTCCGGGTCAAATTACGCTATTAAGTACCGGCAATTTGGGCGCATATTCCATACTATCCGTTTTACCGTAATATCCATTTTTTCCGCAAAATATTACACCATAAAGTTTACAGTAATATATACTTAGAGTGATGAAAAGTGTTTTTTTTTATTAAAAAATTATTAAAATATGAACTGCACCAAAAGATGTAAATTGAGTGTTGAGTTTTAAAAAAAGCATTACTTCCAATTATAAATATTTGTTTTCCATGATGGAAAAAATATGTCATTTAATATCGATGATCAAATGCAAATCTTATTTCGTAAAAGACAAAACAAAGATATTTATATAGTTGCATCGATTTTAATGACTAAACAGTAATAAAAAATCAATTTATTAACGTAATTATTAATAAAATCTCTTTATTTAAAATGCATTCTAAACAAATAAATTTTCAAAATTCTGTGTTGAAGAGGAAAAAATTTTAATTATTATTTTTCTTAATTCTATTTTTTATTAATTTAAATGTACCTTAAATTTAATTTGAAGTTTTGAGTCTGCTTCAGTTTGCTTGAGTCTGCAAACACAATAAAAACTGGGGTGTTATATCAACCGAATATGATGTTGAACAACCCAAAACATAGTGCGAAAGAACATTTTGTTTTGGGTTAACACCAAATCTAACATCCATAAACGATTTAAAAGGACTAATTTGAATCTAAGTTCTTAAAATTGAATAATCTTACACCAAACTCTCACGCTTTTACACCATACGAGAATTATTTTTGTTCCGAAAACACCACTGTTGGCGCTATCTGAATATCAAGAAGCGCCAAGTAGAATATCCCGAACAGTGTGTTTACAATCTGGAGGAAGCTGGCCAAAGTTTGTTGTCATTTTAAATGCTAATATTCGTGAACAAAAAATTTGCATTTAAATATGTATGTATATTTTTAGTTATCTAATAAGGATAATTATATTTTAATTTTAAATCTCAGAGAACTATTTTATCTGGTTTTTTAATAATTATTTACATCCGCTGCCTCTGTTAAGCCTAATTCGAATTCATCCTAAAATTAGTATTAATAAGTTTTTTCAAGTGATGATTTCAGATTATTTTCCTATAGTAAATATTGTAACAATTTAGTTTAAAAATAATTAATAAAATCTTTAAAAAATGGAATGCAAGGAAAATATTTCATTCTTTGAGTAAATATTATTGAGTGATATATTTTTAATAATTAATATAGTTCAAATAAAATTATTCTCGCTTGAATTCACTTTTCATAATAAAAAAGAAAACAGAAAAAACTCATTTTTCATCGACTGTCTCGGAAATTTTCGCATTTAAATATTAAATAAGCAAGAAAAAGTCACTTGAATATTTCGTTTAATCGTTTTCGTTTCGTGATCGTAATTTTGTTTAATGTTAGCAAAAACTTTTTAATTGAAATATTAAATAAAAAAATTTAATTTAAAAGCAGAAATTTCTTAGTTTAATTCATGAGTGATAGGTTTAATATTCAAAATATATTTTACACTTAAAGATATCCCAAAAAGTATTGATTGCACAAACAAAACTCGGTATGTAAGGTTCTGTTCTAATGCTTGCTTTCAGAGAGTTTCTGAATTTAAGGCTGAGTCACTAGAGAAACACATGGCTATTTTAATTAAATGAGCACTGGAATCTGATTACCCAATTTTAGGATATCGAGTCGATGTTTGTGTTTAGGACACTTACCTCATCCTGGGATATGAGGTGCGTGTTAAATGTCTCGTTAAAAGCTATTTCAACGACACCAACATATTATTAAGTTCATCCATTTTGAAAATGATTAACAAGAGCGATAAGAGAAATGATTAACAAGAGCTTTTAACTTATAGGTTCCCAATATGGACGTTATCGCCCCCGAGTGGGCGGAGAAGGCTTTTAGGGGGAGCTAGAAAGATTATGGGCATGTTAGGGATGGTGGGGATTTCGAAAAGGTCATAAACTGCGGATGAAATCAGAATTGAGTATGCAGTGAGCTTTTTTGTTAATTGCATGTTTGTCTTGTTTTTAAGAAATGTTTCGATTTTGTATGGAAGATTTATTACATTCTCTAACGTATAATATTTGTCAATAAAGAAGTTATGTTATCATTAGAAATAAATTCAAAGATGAAAAGAAAGCACTTACCCCATTTTTCAATTTTCCCCATGATCTGGAATCATGATCTTCATGGGAATTAAAAACTTTTGCAACCTGCAGCTTCCCTAAATTTCACCTAAAAAGATTATATATTCCTTAACTTTGTTAATAATTTTTTTAAAACAGTCATAACTTAAAAGTATATAAATTTTAGTTTACTTTCCTCTTATTTCCTAACTCGGTTTATAAGAAATGTTTGAATCTACATTAAGAAAAAAGTTTGGTCAGAACTACCAGAATATGGTTAAATTTATTGTGTTTCTTACTCTATGGGAACTCCAAAAAGCTTGGCAATTTTTACCGAAGCACTTTGATCATGATTTTTGGAAAATTAATATTAAATATGGTTTTTGTAACGCGTGATAAAATTTGGTAATTTTATCATGATACATTAAAGCATGGCATAAAAATATTTTTCGGTCAAATTTACTTTTTAATTTTTAATTTTCTACTGAAAGTGTGGTAATAAGCATTGTAATTTTAAATACCAGAATTTCCGGAAAACCCTGACTATATGAACGAAACAATTCCAAATGAATGGTTTTATTAACCAGAAATTTTTTTTCCCCAGAATTGTCATTACCATACAGTAAAGTAATTTTACCAGAATTTTTATGCGTGTGTAACTTATTTATATCTCTAATTTATACGTTATCTTCCTTGTCTAATAATTGAAAACATCAAATTGTAATAAACATTAAATTATCTGTTGTTAACTATTGAAATATAGCTATGTGATTAGACTTTGAAATAAGTTTCACTGACTATTACTTTCCCTACTATTGACGTTAACAAAACTAATGTTGACATTAGTTAATCACTACCTCTGCATAGTGCAGGGAAATGCACTTTACCCTGATTTGTCCCTCTCAGCCACTGTGATTTTTATTTACTGTTTTTCATCTTCTTTTTGTCTAGGCTATTAGGATTTTTCTAGTTTTGTTTCCCACCTTTATTTTTCACTTTCAAGCGGCAAATTAGCGTTTTATTTTTGAAATCATTTTTATTGTGTTTGTTTTATTGATTTTTTTTTTCACTTTTATTGAAAATGGGCACCTAGAAAATAGAGAGCATGTTTACTGCTATTTTCAATTTTTATATTTCATAAGCGAATGAATGTTTTAACTAAGTAATATCTTACTGCTTCAATTTCAAAGGATTATTTATTTAATAAATAAGGTCCTTTACACCTGAAAATATAATTTATGAGACTAAATTATGCAAAAATATTTCACACATAGTTTTCAAAATTCAAATTAAAAAGCAAAAGTTTTTAAAGATGCCATAGAACATTTCAAAAGTAAAAATTTTAAACTTGCTTTAAGATTTTTACTTATATAAATTGAGATAAAGCAAAGCATAATAGCAAAGCGAAGTAATATACTTGTAAGAAATTTACCAAAAACTGCTTTCACATTTTACGCACCAAATACACTGCTTGATGCTGATTTAAAATTACTTATTCTAAAAAAAAAATCTTGGATTCACTATATTTATTAATAAAAAGTTAAATTGAAAAATTGTGATAATGAGAAAATGATTTCACCTAAAGACCATTAATGGCAAAAAATCTCCATTGATAAAAAAGAACTAAAATCAATTGCTCAAACAGTTTTATTTCTTTCCTAACATATTTTTAAAAGAGAAATTTGAACAGCATCATAACTTTTCATTGGGAGAATTACTTTAATAAGCTGACTAATCTCTAAGTGCATTATTATAGCAGTATTCCGAGATTTAGGAACACCTAGTAATCAATACCTAAATTTTCTAAACAAAATGATTTGAATTGATGATATCTTTTGAGAAGCATAAATTTTAGTGCGTTCTTCTTATTAATAGTTTTTTATTTATTTTACTTTATTTCATTTTATTTATTTATTTTATTTTATTTATTCATTTTATTTACTTATTTTTCTTAATGAAAAAATAAATTTTTAATTTTCTATATTATTGGTCTGTTACTACATAAATAAAATGAATAAAAGTTAAATTAATAAAAATTAAAAGACGTTTGAAATATAAATAGCATGAAGTTGCATGAAGTAATATGAATAGAAATTGTGAAATTAGCTAATAACATGAAACTTAAGTACGTTAAAATATTAATCTTTTTTATGTGACTGATATAGTATTTTTAAAAGCTCATACCTGAATACAATTATGGCTGTTAATGCAATCTTCGTACACTTTTCTATAAGTCAAATTTAAGGAGAAAACACAGCCAAAATCATATCAAGACTCAAAACAAAACATACAAATCCAACAAAATTATGCATTTATAAATACCAAAAATCCCTATTTATCGGGAAAACAATGCTACACTAAAAAAATCAGGCAAGTTTATTTTGAAAAATGATGAATTAGGGCTAATATTAAACTACAAATTTCACTGTTATGGTTTAGCTGTTGATTCTCAACCGAAATAACAAGAAATGCTCTTATCCTAAAGTTTTATTTTGTGTGGCTATTTATACATAAGAAAATTTCCAAAATTATAAGTTTAACCAAAAATTAAAACCGTGTCTTACATAAGCCCAAATGAATGTGGATATAATGTAAAATAAAATAAAAGGAAAAACGTATAATACGAAGACAAAGAAAGAAAAAAAAACGTAAGTATGTTAATTTTTGACAAGAAATATAACAGCTCTTTAAGTGCTGACTTATTATAAGTTTAATCTAATTCATGCTTCAAAATTTGTAAAATTGATTCCTACAAAATGGGCTAGTCTTTTCAATTTGAATCTCCTATTATTCCTTTACAAGTGATTTTTCTGAATTTCATACTAGTACTGTTAAGCGCCATCTATTTGTCGGTCGCGAAAATATTTGTAATTATTGAAACAAAAGCAGAAAGTTCAAAACGTTTCTATTTAAAAATATGATTCTGGGAAAACTGTAGTATTAAAAGCATTGTCTGAATGACAATATTCAGTACTTGTTTTTATTAATATGGATTTATGAATCGTCATTTTTTGCGGAAGTATATCACGCCCAGAAAGAAATGTTTTCCAAGATTTGTATTTTTCGCCGTTACTCTAATTGAATTATCCAAAAATGTACATTCGGCAACATAAAATGAACAATTAAACTACTAACACAGAGATTTAGAAATTATAATACGCATGAATATATTGTATTTTGAGTCAATTTTACGCACGTAAAATGTCGTATTTTAACACCAACATACGCAATTGACATCTGCGCAAATTTTCCCATTTTTTTGTAACATTCCTTAATTATTTTTTAAATGTAAAAAGAGAAAATAGTATTTCCTCAGGTAAATACATTAAATGGTATTCGAAAAATTAAAAATTGATTATAAATCAATTTTTAAAAAGTTAAATAAATGAAAATAAAGCAATGGAACGTTAGCTTTTATTATACGTTAAAAAAGAGTTGAAATCCTCCTCAACAAACCAGGGATAGACATTTTATTTTATTTTATAACCGTCGCTGAATAGCCGACCCAATTTTTATGTTCACGACTACTAATGTTCAGCTCCGTAGCCTTGTAACTTTGAACTAAAACCAGAAGACAAGGGAACTCCTGTATCAAGTATTGGGAGAAATTTTGCCTTCGTGGAGGACTTCTTGATGGAATTAGCCCGCATTTGCGTTACATGGATAGGAAGACCACGAGAACCTCCCACGGTTAGCTTGTCGGAAAGAAGACTCTAGCCCATGATTCATCCATCACTGAGGATATTTCACGTCAACACTGTGGTCGGTGCAAAGAAGCGGAATTCGTATCGACCAGCCATCGTCGGGATTCGAACCCGGTTCACCTCATTCACTCTATCCCCTGAGCCATCACGGCTCAAGAGATGACATTGTAAAACTGAGAAAATTTGCCTTCTAATTAGTACTTATATGCAGTATTATTATTGTTACATTCTAACTAGCTAATCTCAACTACAGCAAACATGTATAATATTTCAAATTCAGAGAAGTGGAAATTGTTTTATTTAATTTGTAACAAAATTTAGAAATTCCGAATAAAACCCAGCCTTTTTCTGAAAAAATCATATTGGACTGTCCCTTAAATTCAATACTTTAGCTTCATAAATTTTTTAAACAATTCCAATAAATGAGCCATAACAGCTATTTCTTAGAATTTTTAAGTAAAATCTGTTATTCATTAAAAAAATCTATGAATTTAAACTTATATGCTGTACTACTGTACTAAATTTGAGAGTAATTTACATGAAAGTTAAAAAGCATTATCTTTTCCTGTTCCTTCAAAATCGAATTCTTACAGCAATGAATTTTAATGATCTTTCATGTAATACAATGATCATAAATTTAAATATATTTTATCTGCCTTTGCTGAAAAAGGTAAAATAAGCAAGTAAAAAAAAATTAACTCTATAGTAAAAGAAGAGAGGCTTAAAAATACTAAGAACCTTATATACCGAGTATCTATCTCCAATTCCTTTGTGTTTAAGCCTTACTTTTGCTGAGAAAAGATTTAGGGTAACTCTTTTTCCGATCAAATCTTGCACTGGTTATTGATCGAACAAATCTCTTTTTCTTCATAAAAATTGTATGAATTCTTATTTTAACTTTTGGAAATGAATTCCATCTCTTTTTTTTGACAAATCTTTCTTTTCGAAATGTCATAGAGTAAGCTTTTAAGCAATATTTTTCTGGTGAATTTAACTCTCAAGTTTTCCCAATCGTCTCTTTCATAACTGAACTCGATTTGTCAAACATAAATAGAAAAAACTATTGTGCATTTTTTTCTTTGAATAATAAAAGAATATCATTTGTTGATAATAAGAAAATATTCTAATTATGTCTTTAATCTTCTTTTGTTTCTCTTTTCAAAGCATAATTTATAAATTTCTGCATGCAAAAAAATGTATTTTTATTACGACTTTGCTAAATATATTTTTTATGATTATAAAATATTTAATGTTTCTTGAAATGAAATATTATCAAATTTTAATTTAGAAAACATGATAAGACATATTTCCTTTTCAAAATTAATCTTACAGGGTAAAAATTATGATAACTATAAGTTCAAAATTAAACTAACATATTCAAAATTAAACGCGATTTCACATTTTATTATTCACATCAAGTCTTTTGGTTCTATATTTAGACTAATGTATTCTAGAATTAAAATTTCAATTTTTTCCCTTAGGCAAGCGTGAGAACAGAGGAAATCTCTCAACCTATTTTTTGAACGGTCTATAAAAAATCATAATTCCCTTATTGCATGTGACTTAAGACTTCATCAGGATATTTTTGCAGGCTTTTCCCTAATTTTAATGCTGAATCACTTTGATTTTGCCTCAATTGGGGGATCGCTCTCTGTACAGTAATGGATAAATAAACATTAATATCCTTTTCTCTGACACGTGACCTGTTTTATCCCTCCTCTCGACAATAACTTTATGTATATTATATATATA
>NC_092214.1:5635660-5640309 GCF_043381705.1 Parasteatoda tepidariorum
ATTTGCTTATTTGCATACTATAATTTTTCATTATTTAATATTTTAAGTAATAAATAAGTAAGTAAAAATAAGTAAAATAAATAAGTAAAAAAAAACTGCAATGCTTTGTTTTTTGGAAATGTATTTATCTAAAACAAAATTGGGTTCGATTTTCCTTCTTGTACTAAGATTATTTCTATACCCAATAATTTAATAAAAGTTTCATCAACTGTTATGATTAAATAGTATTAATTAAAAATAGTAATAATCACAATTTTTAAATAATTATAAAATATTCCAGAATTGGATTTTTTTCTTCAACTGATTATTTTTCAAAAGACGCAAACTCTTAATATCTTTGAAAAAAATTTCATATTTCAAAGATAAAAATTACAATAAAATAAAATAGCATATAGAACTCATCGCGTCACTAAACCACCATTATATTTTTCGAAAAGTTAAAAAGTATACCAATATACTTTTAAAAAAGCATACCATTTTTAAAAAGTATATCAATATTCTAATAAATATTTAAAAAAAATTCATAGACTTAAAATAGATTTCGTTACACTTTGCATTCAATGATTTTCATTCATTAAAGAAAATGTTGCTAAGTATTAATATTTAGGCATACAAAATTTATCTATATTTAGGCTATGAACAAATTAATATTTAGACAAGATATCATTAATACTTAGGCAAACTATTATTTTAGCTAAAAACTGACAAATCTCTTTCGAAATTAGACGAATCATTATTGAAGATGGAGGGAGTACAAAACTTCAAAACCAGCTTGATTACCGTAGGATCTAGCCTGGAATTTGTAAATGATTACTAGAATAATAATTTAATTGACAACCGGCATTCTTTCCTGGTGTAGCAGTTTAATAGTCAACAGTTTACTTTGCATTCGTGCTTTAACTTTTTTCAAAGAAGGCTGTCTTATAAAGAATTTAGAGGAAAACATTGTTAAAGTTTAACTTTATTTGGAATGTTTTAGAAATTAAATTTATACATTTGCGGTCAAAAGGTACAGTTTTGTGACATGAAATTTTCCTTCCAATGCGAATCTTTATAATGGATCCATGACCTTTGCATTCAAATAGTAACTTTTTTTCAAAAATAGCGGTCTAACGAGGGGTTTAATGGAAAAAAACAAAAGCAAACAAGTTTATAGTTTTATACATTCGCCTTTCTTAATAGTGAATTGTCAGATTAAGTACTTCGTTAAACAATTTCTAAAACAATTCCATTTATTAAAGAATTTCGCAAAAAAAAATCGCAATTTCGTCAACACTTATAATACAAGAGAAAACATCGTCCTTATTTTTAGAATAGCTCCGTCTTTGCATATTAGTGTAATAAAAAAGGAAATTTTAAAAAGCGGAAAATATCAAGGGGAATGAAGCAAGTTAAATTATATTATGCCAATACCTCTCGGAAACAAAAAATAAAAATATTTGAAAAGAAGAAAGAACTCTGAACGTGATAATTTGAAATAAATATATGATAATTGAAGAAAATCTTAATGATTAATTTATTTTAATTTATATATTTTTGTAAGCTGTGCTTCTTTTCTATTATAAAGTAACTATGTTGGCAAAACTTTATTTTTCATCATTCAATATCAAATGCTACTACACACTATATTCTATGAGCATTATAATTTTTACTATTACTTGTTCAATGTTAGAGATGCATCACACGTATTCTTTTCAAAAATAATCTTATATTTTTTTCTCAAATCCGTTTATTTTGTGTAACCTTATGAACAGACTTTTTGCAACGCATCTTTTTTCTTTATTTCAGAATTTCCAAAGCATTATAATAGTGTAATAATTTTTTATTTGCATATGTAAAATATATATTGATTTAAATATAGATAGTATGACTCTTTTAAAATGTAGAAACATGAAAATAGGTTGTCGGAGAGCTTTGTAATCTGTACACAGCTCAAAATGCGTGCTTCGAAAAGTCGACGGGGCACGGAATGAGTGTTATAGAAAGTAAACACAGCTCAAAATGCGCGTCTGCCAAAATAGACGCACCGCAAAATGCGCGTTCCGAAAAATGGACACAGCTCAAAATGCGTGTTTACGGAAATGGACTTGCTCGAAATGGGAGTCTAAAAAAATTGGCCTAGCATTTGATAACGGTTTTCACAATTCTTCTATGAGTATTGTTCTTTTTAAAAGAATAAACTAATATAACCAAATAAATTTATAATGTTATATAGAGCCGCGATGGCTCTGGGGATAGAGCGTTCGCCTTCCAATGAGGCGAGCGGGGCTCGAATCCCAGTCGATACGAATTCCGCATCCGGCTTGTACCAACCACAGTGCTGACGTGAAATATCCTCAGTAGTAGACGGATCATGGGTTAGAGTCCCCTTGCCATCAGGCTAACTGTGGGAGGTTCTCGTGGTCTTCCTCTCCAAGTAACGCAAATGCGAGTTAGCTCCATCAAAAAGTCCTCCACGAAGGTAAAATTTCTTCCAATACTCGTTCCAGGAGTTACCTTGTCTTCTGGATTGGGTTCAAAATTACAAGGCTACAAAGTTGAACATTATTAGTCGTAAACCCGTAAAAATGGGTCGGCTGTTCAACGACGGTTATAAAATAAAATAAAGTAATGTCATATAGTCCATTTTTATCAATCATATGGTGCATTTTATTAGATCTTGGTGCTTTCTTTAAAAACGTTACGTCAGCAGTTGCTTTAACAAGGTCACTACGGTCCTATGAATTTATATAATAGTGGTAGTAAATTCACCATAGATAGAATTCAGATTTTTAAAACTAATTCTATATCATTCAGAGTTCTGAATACTAAGGTTTCGCGAGAAAAGTTACTGCTGTACCTACAGCTGTAATAAACCGTGTAGTCTAGAACTTTGTCTCGGAATGAGTATGTTTAGTGTTTAAATAAGTAAAAAAAAATTTTTTTAAATTTGGGTTGATCATTTAAAAGTAAACTCATCATATCATCCGTGCCCATTTTGTTAAGTACGCATTTTGAGCTGTGTTCATATCTACAATCACGCATTTTGAGCTGTGTCCATCTCTATAAACACGCATTTTGAGCTGTGTCTATTTTCGTAAATTCACATTTTGAACTGAGTCAAGAATAAAAAGTTCACTGATGAATTGTTAATCAGTGGGCAATCCAGTTTTTATATTTTTCATCGGATCAATATGAACTACTTGTGTAATGGCAAGAACATATTTAAAGTATATGATAAGGAGAAATAAATATATGCAACTTAGAATCTAAAATATGCGTTTAAATTTAAGAGAATGTGTAAATGTAAGCTAGGTTAAGAAAAAATGCAACACTACATTTACAAAGGTAATTTAAGTAAAAAAATTAAATATTCCATAACAATGTTTAAAAATATCAAAAAAATATGTAATATAACGCATTCAATATCATACAAAAGCAATGAACATTGTAGCCTCAAACATGGTTAGAAAACATTAAGCTTAGTATGAAAACAGTAAATAATGAATAAAAACGTTAACTAGTGTTCGTTAGTTAAAATTTTGTCTTACGACAATATATTACCTTTCAAAAGTTAGTTTCTATCTTTTCATATATCAAATTAGTTGTTTTTC
Organism: Parasteatoda tepidariorum; assembly: GCF_043381705.1. Classification (NCBI taxonomy): domain Eukaryota; kingdom Metazoa; phylum Arthropoda; class Arachnida; order Araneae; family Theridiidae; genus Parasteatoda; species Parasteatoda tepidariorum. The sequence goes on from NC_092214.1 coordinate 5,639,254, forward strand.
TTTAAGAAAAATGATTTTGCGATGTATTATTTGATAGGAAAGTAGTGTTTACGAGCAACAGTGCAATTTTGCTAAACACGTGCAATTTCGCCTCAAATCGAAACGTTTGACTGTATGAAAACCTATTTCAATCATATTGCAAAATGCGCTAAAAAACTGGACCACCTTGAATAACTTTTAATCTAATGATCGAAATTTCACGCTCTAGGATTCAATCTTAATGGTTCGAGAGGGTCACCATAAATATGCTAATTAATTAGTGCAGCCGATATAATAAGTTACGAAATTAGACCCTAAAACGTGTTTTCTCTGAATAAACATACTACTTTTCTACTGTTTCAGATTTCTAATCTTCAAAATTTAGGGGATCTGGAAAATGTGATCCCCATAGTTTGGTTAGGAGAGCGATCCAAAGTTTGGACTCCTTAATGTTAATTTTAATATTTTTGTATTTCGCCGTATCTAGAAAATATTATAAGCAAATTGAAAAAATTCTACACACAATTATAAAATTCGTTTATCCAGAGATAATACCATGCAAATAATAAATTTTAGTAAATATTTCTATTTCTTTTTCGTTTAAATAATATTCAAAGAAATTTTGAATTGTTAAAGGTACACAATTTTTGCATTATTTTAACGTAAACTTTACATGGCAAAATACAAATTTTAAGAAAGTCGTGCATTTAAAATTTGATTTTGCAGGAACTACACAATCGATTTTTTATGCATGTTGTCATAAATATTTACTAAAATTTATTTAAGTGCATGTATTTTAATGCATAAAGTATTTGGTATATTTTATTAAATTAGTCTCTTAGTGAAAAGACTTTGAAAGTCAACACTTGTTTCCACACGGTTGAATATTTGAAAAATAAAATTTTAGTAACCATATTTTAACTTTTGTCCGGGAGAAGCACGATTTAAAGGAAACAAACTTTAAACAATACTGAATTCTCAAGAACTTGAGCAATAAATACCAATAAAACGCTTGCTCTAGGAACTGCTGAACGGGCGAATTCTGATTGAATCATTTCGGACTGATATATAGATATA